>NC_058082.1:529915004-530215004 GCF_014858855.1 Bufo gargarizans | reverse complement strand
CTGGGGTCTGCTTCATAAACTGGGGTAGGCTCTGATGCATAAAGGGTAGCTGGGGTCTGCTTCATAAACAGGGATAGGCTCTGATGCATAAAGGGTAGCTGGGCTTGGCTTCATAAACAGGGATAGGCTCTGATGCATAAAGGGTAGGTGGGCACTGCTTCATAAATAGGGGTAGGCTCTGATGCATAAAGGGTAGGTGGGTGCTGCTTCACAAATAGGGGTAGGGTCTGATTCTTAAGGGCTTTTGCACAAGAAAGTGTGCGGTACCCGATTAGATTATTTTGGTGGTAATTATTTTACACTTTACAAAAAATTCTGGTAAGTTTTTATCAGTATATTGAGCTATAGACATCCTTTATGGTTTTAAATTCTGTCCGTAAAAAAATAAAAATAAATTGTTGGCAATTTTGGAATAAGTTGCCCAGAAAAAAAGAAAAATTCTGTTTGGCAACGCTGAAGGGGAGGCTCTGCTTCATAAATAGGGGTAAGCTCTGATCCATAAAGGGTAGGTGGGCACTGCTCCATAAATAGGGGTAGGCTCTGATCCATAAAGGGTAGGTGGGCACTGCTCCATAAATAGGGGTAGGCTCTGATCCATAAAGGGTAGGTGGGCACTGCTCCATAAATAGGGGTAGGCTCTGATCCATAAAGGGTAGGTGGGCACTGCTCCATAAATAGGGGTAGGCTCTGATCCATAAAGGGTAGGTGGGCACTGCTCCATAAATAGGGGTAGGCTCTGATCCATAAAGGGTAGGTGGGTACTGCCTCATAAATAGGGGTAGGCTCTGATCCATAAAGGGTAGGTGGGTACTGCCTCATAAATAGGGGTAGGCTCTGATCCATAAAGGGTAGGTGGGTACTGCCTCATAAATAGGGGTAGGCTCTGATCCATAAAGGGTAGGTGGGTACTGCCTCATAAATAGGGGTAAGCTCTGATCCATAAAAGGTAGGTGGGTACTGCTTCATAACTGAGGGGGGTCTCCGCTTCATAACTCCATGCCCCTTGTGATTAAATATGCCAACATAAGAGAGGTGCCCACCCATGTCCCGGCAGCTGGCGCCCTCCATTGTGAGGGGCCTGAGGTGTGGGTCCATGGAGAACCCGATCTGCAGGAAAGGGCGTCCCCGGTATGTCGTCCCCCGCCTCACACACCATATAATACACGGACCTCCCGCACTTGGGGGGCACTACATGCTGGGGGGCACATCTCCGGGAACCGCGCACCTACACGAGCCCAACCCAAATCCAGACAAAGAGCAGGGGGTGAGGGGCACAGCCCCGGTTATATATAGGCTGCCAGCTGTCCGGGCAGGAGGTGGGCATATGTTACCAGCCTTACCTCTGATCCCGGCTACAAGGAGCAGCAGGCAGCAGCACACGGGCAGCCTCATGGTAAAGCAGGTAAGTAGCCCCTCTGGCGAGATCACGTGCTCCAGGTGTCCGGCAGGATAGCACTCAGAAGCCGCACTAAAGTTTCCACCCTGTTCCAAAGCTGGGACTAGTTAGTGACCCGCCCGTCAGCGCCCTCAGCCAATAGAGCGGCTCCGGCCCTGCTGTGCCCGCCCCCGGGAGGGCTGAGGCGCGGCCCTATCCAACACGAGTCCCAGAATCTTCTCTGCCATGGGAGTTACAAGGACAGCTGAGGGAGTGTGCATGCTGGGTGTTGTAGTTTCACAGCAGCTGCTCCAGGCTGTGCCTTTCAGGAGGCCTCTGCTCCTCCAGGACATAGCAGAACTCTGTGCTGGGCAGTTCCTCTGCTATTCCTCCTAGAAATGTATGAAGCCCTTTCACGCCTCCTGTCTGTATTCTCTTTGTCATAGGGCAGTGGTGGCGTGCCAGAGGCGGCGCTCTCTGTGGGCACCCGCACCCTGGAAAAAGTCTGTGGCATACCAATATGTCTTAGACTTTTCCTGCCATTCATCAGCGCAGATAAAGTACATGGGAGATAGACTATACTGGACTGCAGTATTCAGGGTAAATTGCCGTGTTGGCATTTTGCCATAAATAAGTGGGTTTTAAGTTGTAATTTGGGCACTCGGCCTCTAAAAGGTTCGCCATTACTGTCATAGGGTGTCTCTATGTTACACAGTGAGGCTGGGGGGGGTGGGCACCAGAGCGGGAGCTGTCACTAGCTCTCATATGTGGCTGGCACTGTTATGTGTGCCATGTTTAGGGGGCACTGCAACTGGCACTCTTACAGCAACCTTGTGACTAGCAAATATATTTCTATTTTCACTAAAAGCCTAGAATCCTAGTTTTCTGTCATAAATCCAATGCACAATGTTACTGACTGTCTTCTCACACACTGATCTTAGTATAGAACTTGGGGGAGTAATGCGCGCCAAAATCATTCTTTTTGGCGTATGGCAGAAGGTCAGTTTGTGCCAGAAGCTGAACTCTATATGCCACTTTTAGGCCCCATGCCCACAACCATATCCATACTGATGTCCACAAATCACGGATCCACAAAATGCCAATGTGGTCTGTGTTGCATCTGCATTTTTTGCGGACCCGTTGACTTTCGTTCTGCAGTCCGTGTTTTTGGGCCAAGTATAGGACAAGTTCCATCTTTTTGCAGAACAGACGTACGCAGACGGATCGTTTGTGTGCTTCCCGCATCTGTATGTCCATTCCGTAAAAAGATAGAATATGTCCGCAAAATGTGAACCGTGGACCCATGATCCGTTATTTGCAGATATGGTCGTGTGCATAGGGCCTTATGGCGTAAGCTATCTTAATGGGGGTGGTCCAGGATTTTAGTGACCTATCTGCAGCCGAGGGTCCAACACCCCTCACCCCTTCTGATCGGCTCTTCTGCAGTAGTCAGCACCGGTAGTACATAGCTCCGTCCATTGTGCAGAGGAGCGTATTAAAAAGTGGGCGGAGCCTTGTAGATCCATCACACCGGAGCTGCTGCAGAACAGCTTATCAGTAGGCTGTCAGACCTCTGCCTGTCGAATAGTGATGGCCTATCCTAAGGAAAGTACTGGATGACCCCTTTAAATCTGCCACATAGGCTCTGCCCCCTGCGAGCCTGGCACAAAAGGGGGAATAGTCCCAAATGTTTGCACAAAACAAGGCTTAAAAATGTGAAACTTTAATAACTTCCCCCCATTGAGAAGTCTGGTGAAATGAAGCCGTGCTCCGATGCGTTATCCAAAAGTGGGCGGGGCTTCAGGGTGGAGCCTCGCATGTACGGCGCTGAAAACTGGCACAGACTGGGAGGGGCACTGCTTACACAATCTCAGTCTGTCTTTGGCCGCCCCTAATTTATGAAATGGCGCACAGTAATGATGAAATTGGTGCAAGTGTTCTGCGGTTTAGCCACTGTCAGTAAAAGTGCGCCATGAGGTTGCCTGGGCTGGAGTTGCGACATTTTTGCAACCTTTGTAAATGTCTAATCTGCAAACATGGCCTTAAAGAGGACCTTTGACTAGAATGTCTGTATAGTTAGTTTAGATGTGTTATTCTAGTGAAAGGTCCTCGTTAATACCAGCCCACATTTGAAAGTGGCATGGGATGGTGCCGGATGCCAAAATGTGCAAACTTATTTGCAAAAAGCTGAGTGCGCCAGCATTTACAACATTTCAACTTAACAAAACTGGCGCACCAATTTCGTTATTGTCCCCCAAAATGTATCCAAGTAAGGCTACATTCACATTAGCTGCAGCCTCCCCCCACAGGCTGTTCTGGCGGGTGAACAGCCTGCCGGATCCGTGCTGCCGCTAGTGCACGCGTGCCGCCGGAAGTCCGCTCCAGCCCCATTCACTATAATGAGGGAGGGATAGCCACAGCATGGCAAACAGACATGTCGTAGTTTTATTCCGGCCGCCTCTCGGCATGTTTCCTGTGCTCAGGCCGACATTATAGTGAATGTGGCCTAAGCGGACTAATGGCGGCATGGTGCACTAGCGGTAGCACGGAACCGGCAGACTGTTCACCCGCCAGAACCTCCTGCCTGGAGAAGACTGCTGCTAATGTGAAAGAAGCCTAAGGGCCAGGCAGAATGTAGTTACGGAGAGCGCCTTAATCAGCATGAGGAGACTTATAGGCCATACATGCTCCTCTGGAATTCTGGGAAGAAGGGATGCAAATGAGCTTTTAGCAAGCTCCGCCTCTGATGCCACCAGATGTAAGGCAATTTGCATAACTTCTTCCCAGAATTCCCAGAGGAGCATGTGTAGCCTATAAGCCTCCTCATACCAATTACAGCACTCTCCATAGGGAGATACAGTCCCCCCAAGTCCTGACAGACTTCTGACCCAGTTAAGCCAGGACTCTCCGCTCTGCACTGATGAGGGGCAATTACCCAGAAACAGCTGTCTGCAGATGAGATGCTGGCTTATTTAATATCTGAGTCATGTCTCAAGGCCTATTTAAGAGGCAGAGCTTCAAAACAAAAAGGGGGTCAGCACATCCCAATGCGTAGGTGCACGTTGCTATGGCTGAAACTACATCTAGAACAACACATAATGCAACAGCACTCTACAAACCAAATAGAGTACAAAGGTATATTGTATTGCCAATGCTATGCTAATACATTAGAGATGCTTAGCAAATACACCTACGCATTGGGCTGTGCTGACTGACCCCCTCTTTGCTTTGTAGTTTATATGGGAGACATGGCTGACTCCTATGGTCGTGCACTCCTGTGGCCTGTTTTGCGTCATGGGCTGATTTTAATTAGCATGAGTATATAGTCTGCTCAGCATACATGCTAGTATTTGTAGTCCCTGGATTCAATGGAGGCCATTTTGGCACCACATAGATATAAACCAAAAGGGGCCCAGCATGCATGTGGGACCTGCACTTCCTAGATTTCATGGTCGCTGGTATGGCACCCAACAGGTGAGCTTTAGTGTTAGGACCCGTCTTATAGAGATCGCCTTGCCGTGCGGCAGACGGGCTCAAATGATTTTGTACAAAATGTATTTGCTAAGCATCTCTAAGCTATTAGCATAGCATTGGCAATATAATAGACATTTGTACTTTATTTGGTGTGTTGTTCCATTAGAGGCAGAGCTTGTTAGTCCCTTTTCTCCACAGAATGTAGTCGCCGGGTTTTTCAGTCCACACAGACCTTTCTCAATAAGTTCAGTGAACATGAGAACATGTTGTAGCTGAAAATGGTTGTACAAGTTGTTTGAACACAAAATGTTATTTATTCCTGACTTCAGGTAACTACAGCAAAGTAGAATGGAGCGAACCACATGTGCATAACTTGAGGGGAGCCATGATGTCATGACAACCTTCAAGTTATGGTACTCACTATAATTATTCTTACCTGTTAATAAACCTTTGGATTGATCCCAGGCACCTGCTTGATCTCGGGGTCTTCCTGACTGCTGATTGGAGATCTTTCAACGGTCATCTGGAACCTATATAAGAAGAAAACATCGTCACTGGCGCATTCTCGTAAGTTTAACTTTCAGATAAAGACCTGCTCCTTAAATCGTCATGGAGGATCTCCTTAAACAGCTGATTTTGAAGGCGGAAAACGAAGGAGGTGAAGAATGGTTACGCCGCTGTCTCCTGCTTTCATCCGGACAAGGGGAAAATTATCAACCTACTTTATCTCCTGATCCGGTCTGTACAGGACTCGGCTCGAGCCCTCATACAATCGATTTAACCTCCGTCACTGGCGCGCGCACGCGCAGTGAATCGGTGGTTACGTCTCCAGTCAGTAAGAGGAATAGGAAGTTAAAGAGGGCATATTCTCCTCCCCAACATGCGCCTCCCACTTCTAATAAGAAATCCAGACGACAACCTTCTTCCGTTATCAGAGGAGATAGCAACTCTCATCGCAGTAGGATTGAGTCTGCAACTGCCATTCCGGAGCCTTCACGTGCAGCAACTACCAACCTCCTGCCTGATCAACTATTTAGTGGTGAGATACCTGTTGATCCTTTTAAAAGTGACTGCGTTTTGCAGGGCACTACTGCTAGGGACAATTCTACTACTTGTTTGGACTCTTCTTTTAAGCTTTATTTTCTCATGTTGATGGCTCTTATTTAACAAAATACCAATTCAATTTTGTTCTTCATAATTGTTTACGGAGGTTAGGTTACATAAACCAAAAAATTTCTGCACACTCGTTTCGTATAGGCGCAGCAACATTTGCAGCAAAAATTGGTCTAGATAATTCTGTTATAAAAAGATTAGGTAGATGGAAATCCAATTGTTTTAAATTGTATATCAGACCTAACCTTCTTATTCATTAATTTCAGGAGCTAAACGGAAAATATGGATTTTAGGTGATGGTCTTATTAGACAAGCAATGAAAAGATCTATTGTCAGAAAATCAACAATAAACTTAGGTTTTTCTGAAGAAATTTCTATTGAGTGGAGAGCAATTTCTAATATCAGAATATCTGTCATTCTTGACGAAGTCGTTTATTGGTTATCTAAATCCTACATTCCTGATTTAGTCATTCTACACATCGGGCCCTTCGATGTTGGAAAAATAAAAACTCATGTATTGGTCTATGAACTTCAGGAATTAATATTCAAATTAAGACACTTACTTCATAACTCTATTCTGGTATTTTCGGAAATCATTCCTAAATTTGCATGGTCTCGTTCTGAGTTGTCTTTTTTGGAAAAGATAAGGAGAAGAATTAATAAGAAAATGGAAATATTTATGCAAAACATCGGTCAATTTTCTTACAGACACAACGAACTGGAAGGTTTCTTGAGAGGGCTTTATTGTCCTGAGTTTGACCAATTGTCTGAAATAGGTTGTGACATTTTTATTTCCGATCTTCAGAACATTATTGAGAGGCATATTACTTAATTGGTTGCGATTAGAGTTGAGCGAACACCTGGATGTTCGGGTTCGAGAAGTTCGGCCGAACATCCCGGAAATGTTCGGGTTCGGGATCCGAACCCGATCCGAACTTCGTCCCGAACCCGAACCCCATTGAAGTCAATGGGGACCCGAACTTTTCGGCACTAAAAAGGCTGTAAAACAGCCCAGGAAAGAGCTAGAGGGCTGCAAAAGGCAGCAACATGTAGGTAAATCCCCTGCAAACAAATGTGGATAGGGAAATGAATTAAAATAAAAATTAAATAAATAAAAATTAACCAAAATCAATTGGAGAGAGGTTCCATAGCAGAGAATCTGGCTTCCCGTCACCCACCACTGGAACAGTCCATTCTCAGATATTTAGGCCCCGGCACCCAGGCAGAGGAGAGAGGTCCCGTAACAGAGAATCTGTCTTCATGTCAGCAGAGAATTAGTCTGCATGTCATAGCAGAGAATGAGGCTTCACGTCAGCCACCACTGCAACAGTCCATTGGCATATATTTAGGCCCAGCACCCAGGCAGAGGAGGGAGGTCCCATAACAGAGAATCTGTCTTCATGTCAGCAGAGAAATAGTCTGCATGTCATAGCAGAGAATGAGGCTTCACGTCAGCCACCACTGCAACAGTCCATTGGCATATATTTAGGCCCAGCACACACACAGGCAGAGGAGAGAGGTCCCGTAACAGAGAATCTGGCTTCATGTCAGCAGAGAATCAGTCTGCATGTCATAGCAGAGAATCAGGCTTCACGTCAGCCACCACTGCAACAGTCCATTGTCATAAATTTAGGCCCAGCACCCAGGCAGAGGAGAGAGGTCCCGTAACAGACAATCTGGCTTCATGTCAGCAGAGAATTAGTCTGCATGTCATAGCAGAGAATGAGGCTTCACGTCAGCCACCACTGCAACAGTCCATTGGCATATATTTAGGCCTAGCACACAGGCAGAGGAGAGAGGTCCCGTAACAGACAATCTGGCTTCATGTCAGCAGAGAATTAGTCTGCATGTCATAGCAGAGAATGAGGCTTCACGTCAGCCACCACTGCAACAGTCCATTGGCATATATTTAGGCCTAGCACACAGGCAGAGGAGAGAGGTCCCGTAACAGACAATCTGGCTTCATGTCAGCAGAGAATCAGTCTGCATGTCATAGCAGAGAATGAGGCTTCACGTCAGCCACCACTGCAACAGTCCATTGGCATATATTTAGGCCCAGCACACACACAGGCAGAGGAGAGAGGTCCCGTAACAGAGGATCTGGCTTCATGTCAGCAGAGAATCAGTCTGCATGTCATAGCAGAGAATCAGGCTTCACGTCAGCCACCACTGCAACAGTCCATTGTCATAAATTTAGGCCCAGCACCCAGGCAGAGGAGAGAGGTCCCGTAACAGACAATCTGGCTTCATGTCAGCAGAGAATCAGTCTGCATGTCATAGCAGAGAATGAGGCTTCACGTCACCCACCACTGCAACAGTCCATTGGCATATATTTAGGCCTAGCACACAGGCAGAGCAGAGAGGTCCCGTAACAGACAATCTGGCTTCATGACAGCAGAGAATCAGTCTGCATGTCATAGCAGAGAATGAGGCTTCACGTCACCCACCACTGCAACAGTCCATTGGCATATATTTAGGCCTAGCACACAGGCAGAGCAGAGAGGTCCCGTAACAGACGATCTGGCTTCATGTCAGCAGAGAATCAGTCTGCATGTCATAGCAGAGAATGAGGCTTCACGTCAGCCACCACTGCAACAGTCCATTGGCATATATTTAGGCCCAGCACCCAGGCAGAGGAGGGAGGTCCCGTAACAGAGAATCTGTCTTCATGTCAGCAGAGAATTAGTCTGCATGTCATAGCAGAGAATGAGGCTTCACGTCACCCACCATGTCCGACCATGTCCACGACCATGTCCACGTCCGCGTCCCTTACTAGATGTTTTTCTCATTGTTATGGTTCACCACAACAACAAATATATTATTTGGCCCAATGTATTGTATTCAAATTCAGCGGGATATAAATTTGAGGCCTAGTATTTAGGCGCTGGGTGACCGGTATGGATTTAGTGACAGAATTAGACTTGGAAATGCACAGAAGCGTGTGTGTGTGAAGTTATTCTGAATGACCCAATGTGCACCTTGAATATTATATACCCTTTTAGGGATAGATTTCAAATAGCTCTGATATAGCAGAAACCACTAAATTATGAAATTGCTAAATTGGGAATTGTATTTCAACCCAGAACAAGAAATGTGCTTGAACGGACACTAAATAACTCGCCCAGCTACAGCACTAGGGACAGATTTAGCGGGATATAAATTTGAGGCCTAGTATTTAGGCGCTGGGTGACAGGTATGGGTTTAGTGCCAGAATTAGACTTGGAAATACACAGTAGCGGGTGTGTGTGAAGTTATTCTGAATGACCCAATGTGCACCTTGAATATTATATACCCTTTTAGGGATAGATTTCAAATAGCTCTGATATAGCAGAAACCACTAAATTATGAAATTGCTAAATTGGGAATTGTATTTCAACCCAGAACAAGAAATGTGCTTGAACGGACACTAAATAACTCGCCCAGCTACAGCACTAGGGACAGATTTAGCGGGATATAAATTTGAGGCCTAGTATTTAGGCGCTGGGTGACAGGTATGGGTTTAGTGCCAGAATTAGACTTGGAAATACACAGTAGCGGGTGTGTGTAAAGTTATTCTGAATGACCCAATGTGCACCTTGAATATTATATACCCTTTTAGGGATAGATTTCAAATAGCTCTGATATAGCAGAAACCACTAAATTATGAAATTGCTAAATTGGGAATTGTATTTCAACCCAGAACAAGAAATGTGCTTGAACGGACACTAAATAACTCGCCCAGCTACAGCACTAGGGACAGATTTAGCGGGATATAAATTTGAGGCCTAGTATTTAGGCGCTGGGTGACAGGTATGGGTTTAGTGCCAGAATTAGACTTGGAAATACACAGTAGCGGGTGTGTGTGAAGTTATTCTGAATGACCCAATGTGCACCTTGAATATTATATACCCTTTTAGGGATAGATTTCAAATAGCTCTGATATAGCAGAAACCACTAAATTATGAAATTGCTAAATTGGGAATTGTATTTCAACCCAGAACAAGAAATGTGCTTGAACGGACACTAAATAACTCGCCCAGCTACAGCACTAGGGACAGATTTAGCGGGATATAAATTTGAGGCCTAGTATTTAGGCGCTGGGTGACAGGTATGGGTTTAGTGCCAGAATTAGACTTGGAAATACACAGTAGCGGGTGTGTGTGAAGTTATTCTGAATGACCCAATGTGCACCTTGAATATTATATACCCTTTTAGGGATAGATTTCAAATAGCTCTGATATAGCAGAAACCACTAAATTATGAAATTGCTAAATTGGGAATTGTATTTCAACCCAGAACAAGAAATGTGCTTGAACGGACACTAAATAACTCGCCCAGCTACAGCACTAGGGACAGATTTAGCGGGATATAAATTTGAGGCCTAGTATTTAGGCGCTGGGTGACAGGTATGGGTTTAGTGCCAGAATTAGACTTGGAAATACACAGTAGCGGGTGTGTGTGAAGTTATTCTGAATGACCCAATGTGCACCTTGAATATTATATACCCTTTTAGGGATAGATTTCAAATAGCTCTGATATAGCAGAAACCACTAAATTATGAAATTGCTAAATTGGGAATTGTATTTCAACCCAGAACAAGAAATGTGCTTGAACGGACACTAAATAACTCGCCCAGCTACAGCACTAAGGACAGATTTAGCGGGATATAAATTTGAGGCCTAGTATTTAGGCGCTGGGTGACCGGTATGGATTTAGTGACAGAATTAGACTGGGATATGGCCAAAAAATAAACAGACTATTGCTGGTTAAATGCACTTGGTGTGACAGCTTCACCCTGATGTAGGCTTTAGCCAAAAAACAACCACACCATTGAGGGTTAAATGCACTTGGTGACAGGCGCAGCTTGCCCCTGATTTTGTATATGGCCAAAAAATGAACAGACTATTGCTGGTTAAATGCACTTGGTGTGACAGCTTCACCCTGATGTAGGCTTTAGCCAAAAAACAACCACACCATTGAGGGTTAAATGCACTTGGTCGCAGCTTGTGCTGGCGCACCACAAGACACAAAATGGCCGCCTATCACCCCAGAAAAATGTGACTGACAAACGGTCTGTGCAGCCTAAAAACAGTGAGCAATTGAGGATCAGCAGCTCAATGATCCACAGCTGCAGATCGATCAGTTAATCAAGTCCTTTGGAGGAGTTAATCTGCCTAATCTCGCCCTACTGTCGCAGCCGCAACCTCTCCCTACGCTAATCAGAGCAGAGTGACGGGCGGCGCTATGTGACTCCAGCTTAAATAGAGGCTGGGTCACATGGTGCTCTGGCCAATCACAGCCATGCCAATAGTAGGCATGGCTGTGATGGCCTCTTGGGGCAAGTAGTATGACGCTTGTTGATTGGCTGCTTTGCAGCCTTTCAAAAAGCGCCAAGAAAGCGTCACAAAAGCGCGAAGAAAGCGACGAACACCGAACCCGAACCCGGACTTTTACGAAAATGTCCGGGTTCGGGTCCGTGTCACGGACACCCCAAAATTCGGTACGAACCCGAACTATACAGTTCGAGTTTGCTCATCCCTAGTTGCGATGCTTTGTTGGCCACTTCGCTCGCGATTTGGCGCTTTGGGGGTTAAGTCACTCTTTGAGTGGACTGATGGTTATTTTCAGATTAATTATTATGGTAATGTTTAAAGTTCATTTGTTTTGGTGAATACTTCAAAATTAATTTGAAATCGTAATAAGCATCGCGGCCATTTAAGTGCCAAACTTTAAATAAAGTTATTATTATTATTTATATACGTGTTCTGGACTTCTTTTAGTTTAATGGTTGCCTATGACATCATGGAGCGAACCACATGTGCATAACTTGAGGGGAGCCATGATGTCATGACAACCTTCAAGTTATGGTACTCACTATAATTATTCTTACCTGTTAATAAACCTTTGGATTGATCCCAGGCACCTGCTTGATCTCGGGGTCTTCCTGACTGCTGATTGGAGATCTTTCAACGGTCATCTGGAACCTATATAAGAAGAAAACATCGTCACTGGCGCATTCTCGTAAGTTTAACTTTCAGATCCCTCCCTCCCTCCCCTTTGTTATTGTCGCTTTGCTTATTGACGGGGGTTAAGTCACTCTTTGAGTGGACTGATGGTTATTTTCAGATTAATTATTATGGTAATGTTTAAAGTTCATTTGTTTTGGTGAATACTTCAAAATTAATTTGAAATCGTAATAAGCATCGCGGCCATTTAAGTGCCAAACTTTAAATAAAGTTATTATTATTATTTATATACATGTTCTGGACTTCTTTTAGTTTAATGGTTGCCTATGACATCATTGGGCCAGAAGTACCCAAGCAAGTCGCCCACAAAGGTCCTGCTGTGGACAAGTCTTAAAGGGGCTGTCTGACTTCAGTAAGTGTAAATTATCATGTAGAGAAAGTTAATACAAGCCACTTACTAATGTATTGTGATTGTCCATATTGCCTCCTTTGCTGGCTGGATTCATTTTTCCATCACATAAGCGTACATGCACACAAACGTTGTTTCCGTGTCCATTCAGTTTTTTTTTTTTTGCGTGTTGTCCGCATCAGTATGTCCATTCCGTAGCTCGGCAAAAAAAATAGAACATATCCTATTCTTGTCCGTTTTAGGCATTGTTACAATGGATCCGCCCCCAAAAAACGGATGGCCTACGGATGTCATCCATTTTTTTTTGTGGATCGCAAAACGCATACGGTTGTGTGCATGTAGCTTTAGGCATTGTTACAATGGATCCGCAAAAAAAACAAACAAACAAATGGCATACGGTCGTGTGCATGTAGCCTAATACACTGCTTGTTTCCATGGTTACAACCACCCTGAAATCCATCAGTGGTGGCCGTGCTTGCCCACTTTAGGAAAAAGCCTTGGCCTCTCTGGTAGTCGGTCCATGGGAGTGGGCGTAGGCCAGTGCTTTTTCCTATAGTGTGCAAGCACGGCCACTGATGATGGATTGCAGAGTGGTCGTAACCATGGAAATGAGCCGTGTATAATGTGATGGTAAATGAATCCAGCCAGCAAAGGAAGCAATATGGATAATAATAGTATATTAGTAAGGCTACTTTCACACTTGCGTTCGGGGCTCTGCTTGTGAGTTCCGTTTGAAGGCTCTCACAAGCGGCCCCGAACGCATCCGTCCAGCCCCAATGCATTCTGAGTGGATGCGGATCCGCTCAGAATGCATCAGTGTGGCTCCGTTTGGCCTCCGTTCCGCTCAGCAGGCGGACATCTGAACGCTGCTTGCAGCATTTTTGTGTCCGCCTGGCCGTGCGGAGCCAAACGGATCCGTCCAGACTTAGGCTGCTTTCACACTAGCGTTCGGGTTTCCGTTCGTGAGCTCCGTTTGAAGGAGCTCACGAGCGGACCCGAACGCAGCCGTCCAGCCCTGATGCAGTCTGAATGGAGGCGGATCCGCTCAGACTGCATCAGTCTGGTGGCGTTCAGCCTCCGCTCCGCTCGCCTCCGCACGGACAGGCGGACAGCTGAACGCTGCTTGCAGCGTTCGGGTGTCCGCCTGGCCGTTCGGAGGCGTGCGGATCCGTGCGGATCCGTCCAGACTTTCAATGTAAGTCAATGGGGACGGATCCGTTTGAAGATGCCACAATGTGGCTCAATCTTCAAGCGGATCCGTCCCCCATTGACTTTACATTGAAAGTCTGGACGGATCCGTCCCAGGCTATTTTCACACTTAGCTTTTTTTAGCTAAAATAATGCAGACGGATCCGTTCTGAACGGAGCCTCCGTCTGCATTATTATGGGCGGATCCGTTCAGAACGGATCCGCCCGAACGCTAGTGTGAAAGTAGCCTTACAATGTAAGTCAATGGGGACGGATCCGTTTGACGTTGACACAATATGGTGCAATTTCAAACGGATCCATCCCCCATTGACTTTCAATATAAAGTCTGGACGGATCCATCTGACTACAAATTAGACTTAGACTTTTTTGTGAAATATAATGCAAACGGTTCCGTCTGAACGGATCCCATCGTCTGCATTATAGGAGCGGATCCGTCTGTGCAGATACCAGACGGATCCGCTCTGAACGCAAGTGTGAAAGTAGCCTTAGTGCCTTTTATTAACTTTCTCTGCATTTTAAATGCCATTTGATGAAGTGAGACAACCCTTTTAAGGCTCCTTTAGGGTCCATTCACACGTCCGTTTTTTCTTTCCTGATCTGTTCCGTTTTTTCAGGAACAGATCAGGACCAGATCTGGACCCATTCATTTTCAATGGGTCCTGGAAAAAATCGGACAGCACAATGTGTGCTGTCCGTTTCCGTTGTTCCGTTCCGCATGTCCGTTTAAATATAAAACATGTCCTATTCTTGTCATGAAAAATCGGATCCTGGTACAATACAAAGTCAATGGATCCGCAAAAAACGGATGACATTCGGATGTCATTCCGTATGTCATCCGTTTTTTGCGGATTCCGTTCCTGGAAACACATAACAAATTTTTTTTTTTTTTTTTTTTTTCAATTTTTTTTCAAAGAAATCCAAACAACTTTATTTGATTATTGAAATGTATACATGTGTCCGTTTTTTGCGGATCCGCAAAAAACGGATGACATACGGAAACATTTTCAGGAACAACGGATCCGCAAAAAACGGACCGTTTTTCAGGATGAAAAAAAACAGGACGTGTGAATGGACCCTTAGGGTAAGGCTCCAGGGCAACAGATGTTGCGCAACATATTATAATCTATGGTGTCGCACTGTGACGTGACAGTCATGCAGTCGCAGCATGTCACATGTCGCAGTGCGCCACCAATTACTATCATTCCAATAAATGTCATGTGCACGGCACATGTCACCGGGCAGATTATTGCTAACAAGCGTTCCTAGGAGCGCTCATTAGCGATGATCTGCCTGTGTAAAGGTGCAGCCGATGAACGAGTGAAACGCTTGGTCATTGGGCAATAAGATCGTTTGTGCGGTCGCCTAAATCGTTTGCTGGCAGAAGATCGTGATAATTCTGTATGGGCGGTATTAGTGATCACTCCTCCCCGTACTGTGGAGGATCAGCCTGAGAAGGCACCAGCTCTCGCAGTAGCTCCTCAGCCTTCTCACAGCTTTTCCTAGGCCAGTGATGACATGCTTATCGTTGTCGCCCAGCTTTTGCTGGGAGGACTTGGTATATATAAAAGTTTTTAATATACTCACAAACATGAGATAAAACAGTCAAGGCTGTCTTTACAACTCTGCCTGACCCGGGTTCCGCTCCACGCTTTGTCAGGGGCATCACCTTTCTCTTCCTCACACATGTTTTATACCCTCCCCCATAAAATTGTCACAAAAATTAAATACTGTAAAAGTACATAAAACCCTTATAACCAGTTAAATGACACTTCCCCTCAGTACCTGGAATGACATCCTGGGTAGATTTTTCTCGCTTTCCACTTACTTTCGATTCCAACTTCATTCAGTCATAAATCCGCTCGTGATCACTCCCCTAATACCCACCCTCTTGTCTAACTAGTAAAGGAACATTCCTACTGGCTCCCATAGTACACACCTCCCTATTCTGATTGGTGAGTATTGCCTGTCCTTCTTCCCGTAGCACACACCTCCCTCTCCTGATTGGCTAGCAGTGATCGGCCACATACCTTTTCAAATTTGAGTTTTTTATTCCACCAGGCACGATTTTAAATCTAGTTCTACATTAGGTCCCTGCGGCTGGATAGTATCCAGCTCATAGATCCAGCTGACCTCCCGCCGATCTATCTTCTTAATCGCATCTCCTCCCCGCCAGACATTTTTCACCACTTCTACAGCAAATACAAGCCCCTTAGGGTTTTTTTGGTGACCTTTTTTGAAATGCATGGACACCCCATGAGTCTCCAATCCCTTTTTAATATTGTTAATGTGTTCCTGTATCCGGACTTTAAATTTTCCCGTTGTGCGACCTACATACTGGAGGCCACATGGGCACTCCAGCATGTGTATGACTCCTATACTATCACATGTAATTTGCCCTTTCACTTTAAAATCCTTATTTCTTTTAGCCGAATGGATCACCGTTGTCTTCATTTGTTTCTTGTCATTATTTCTATTCCTACATGGAAGGCAAAAACCACACCACGAGAAAGTATTCTTTTCTTTTCGTCCCTCTTTATTCACAATCGTACTATGTACCAACCGATTTTTCTTATGTGGTGCCTTTTTGAAAATAAAATCTGGACGACTGGGTATTTCTATACCTAAAATCGGATACATATATAGATTATTTCTTACAGAAGTATGTCATAAAGGCTCCGTCATATCTAAGGACACGGGATGTGTATTGGACCTAATAAAAACCATAGGTACTTGCGAAGAAAATATATGGCTTGGTACAGTAGACGTGACCTCATTGTACACTATTATACCAACTAGCAGTGGATCCGGAGATGGCAAAAAAACAAGGAGACTTCATTGTGGAATGTGTCGATTTTTGTTTAACACATAATTACTTTTGGTTCAAGGAGAACTACTACCTCCAGAAAGTCGGGAGGGGGGAGGGGGCGATGGGGGCGAAATTCGACCCGAGTTTTACCAACTTGTCTATATCGGCATGGGAAACAGAGAGGATCACCCCCCCTTTTAGGAAAAAAAGACAGAGCTTGGTAAACTTAATATATGGCGAAGGTTTATAGACGACTGTTTCCTTATATGGGAAGGAGAAAAAAGAGGTCTAGAAGGACTAATTGCACAGCTAAATAGTAATGACTGGAACATTAAGTTCACGAGCAGCATCAATGACAGAGGTGAATTTTCGTGGAAGATGGGCGGCTTAAGAAAACAGATGTTAATGGATATATCGATCTGACCAGCTGCCACTATGGCCCATGGTTAAAAAACATCCCTAGGGGCTAGATCGGGAGAATTCACCGCAATTGTACTTATGCTGCGATGTTTCAAGAACAAAGTTTGCTTATCCAGGATCGATTTCTGGAGAAGGGATATAATAAAGAGGAATTAGTGAGGTGTAGTCGTGAGGTTGAGGAAAGTGGGAATAAAAAAAAAGGTTGGTGAGTGAAGAAAAAAAGAAGACAAAGAAAGACTTCAGATTCGCCTTTCTTACCAAAAATACAGCGCAAGCAGGCCTCATTAAAAATGCCATAAGGAAGAATTGGAATGTACTTAAAAATGATCCTGTTATAGGTATAGAAATACCCAGTCATCCAGATCTTATTTTCAAAAAGGCAGCGAATAAAAAAAAAATCGGTTGGTACATAATACGATTGTGAATAAAGAGAAATGAAAACAAAAGAATACTTTCTCGTGGTGTGGTTTTTTGTTTCAATATTTTTATTGAGGATTTTAAGGTATACAATTACATAAGTGAAATCAAGCCATTGATCAGAGTGGTAATGACCGAATGCAGCCTGAGATAGCAATATTAAGACAGAGGGGGGGGGGGGGGGATACATAATAGACACGGGAGTAGGAGGGAGGGATGGAGAGAACATAAGGCAGCATAGTAAATATAAACACAGACAGATAAAAACACAAAAACAAGGTCTCGGGTACAATTACAATGACATGCTTGTCGGGTCACTATTATTTGTGGAGAAACAGGATATCCACGAGTCCCAGTGGAGCAGGTATTTGTCAATGTTGTGTTCCTTATATGCTAGGATTTTTTCATAAGAGCATGTGGTGAACCCTTGTCAGGACCTCTCCTACAGAGGGTATTTTTGTAGATTTCCAACACCCGGTGATGGCCAATTTTGTGGTCAAGAGTAGGAAGGCTACCGGAATCCTGTATCGTACTGGGATAGTGTGGATATCAGTAAAGAAAAACGCCCGTTGTGGGGATTTGTCAATAGTTATACTACTGATTCTAGAGGCGAGTGAGAAGATCTCGTCCCTTAGGTAAGACAGGAGTGGGTATGATCAAAGTATATGCAGAAATGTACCTCTCTGACCATACCCCCTCCAGCAGAGATGAGACGCCCCAGGGAAAATTCTGCATAATCTATTAGGAGTATAATACCATCTTAGTCATGTCTTCACCGCTGCTTCTATAAGAGCAGTGTTGTGAAAGATGTTCGCTATAAATTTGAACGTTTTCACCCAGTCCGCTACTGGTATACAATAACTGGAGCTCTCTGTCCCATGCAAGGAGGGAGGGGGATTTAGAGAAGGTAGACTTGGAGTTCAAGGCTAGATACACTGGTTTGATACCACTCTTTGAAGAAGGGTGTGTTGGGGCGGACCACAATTCTAGTATTTCTCTATTAACCACCACCTGATGAGGTGGCGCACCTGGAGGTACTTAAACAGATCTCCTTTAGGAATTTGTAACTCCGTTTGGAGTTGTAGGAAGGATTTTAAGGTGTCCTTCTGATAAAGTTGGCTCACAAACTTAATACCTCTGTCCCTCCATGTGCGCAGCCCCAATTCTTGGAGGTGAAGTTCCAGTAGTTGTATTGGAGAAGTACCAGTCAGGGACATTGGTATGTGGAGGCTTTTTTGGTGAAACATACGCCAGTGAAGTAGTGATGCCTCTACTAAGTTGGGCAATTGTGGGGTTTTAAATGGAGATACGCTAATACTATTACTCAAGAGAGCTCTTAGCTGCCTAGCAGGGGCCTGGGTGGCTTCTATATGTACCCATGGAGCAGAGGTCTCCAGCGACCACCAATTTCTCAAGGATTGGATTTGGGTTGCCAGGAAGTAATCCATTAAGTTAGGGAGACCCAACCCTCCCATGGCCTTTGGTTTAGACAGAATTTTTGCTGAAATTCAGGGTTTTTTACCTGCCCAAACAGAGTTACTAAGCAGACCCTGAGCTCTTCTGACAAATTGGTTGGGTATTTTAATGGGGATGTTCCTAAATGTAAACATGAGTTTTGGTAGGATAAGCATTTGGAAGGATGCATTGCGACCAATCCAAGATACTTCAAATTTGCTGTAGGTAGATGTGTGTCAGGAGGGTGTCAAGAACCACGCCTGACTCCGTTATACCCGGGGTCAGGAAGTCGCAGCAGTTGGCTGCGCGCTCTATGTAGTAAGATAGGGCTGTTTCCTTATGGTAGCTTTCTGGGTTTGCTTTGCAACTCTTTTTGGCTCACTCAGGGATCCGTAGCTCCTTCTCCTCAGCTGTTCCTTGTCCAGCACTCCCAACCTCCTTATATTCCCCTCTCACACTTCTCTGGTTGCCAGATATAGAGCTTCCTGCCTGGACTTCTATACTGACCCACTGGAGCTGTGTTGCTGCGTTCTCTGGTTGTTGGTCCAGAACGTTTCCCTCCGGATCCCTGTTGGACCTTTGTGGTCTACTGTGGTCACCCACCTGGGTTTATGTGTTTGTCTGTATTGTCTGTCCTCTCCCTGGTGTTTCCCTCTTAGTGTCAGTGGTGCGGACTAGCGATCCCACCGGCCCATTCACTACCTAGGGCTCATCTTAGGGAAAGCCAGGGTTTAGGCACGTGATCGGCGTACGGGTGAGGAACCCCTCTAGGGACATCAGGTGCCAGCCGCAAGGTGAGTCAGGGGTCACCACCTTTCCCTCTCTCTTGGGCAGGGCCTTCCCTTTCCCCTCCCTGTGCGTGACGCCGGTCATTACATTATATCTGTCCCTTATTTTGTGTAGGTAAAAAAAAAATTTTTTTTTACCTACTTAGAATCCAGTATGGATCCAATTGCTGCTCTGTCCAAACAATTTCATGGCCTCTCTTTTGAGGTGGCAGGATTGAAGGCGTCGGTCCTCCAGCAACAGCAGCAATTACAACTGACCGCAAGCCCAGCGGTTGCTACTGGTAACCAGGTTGTTGCGGAACCCAAGGTCCCTCTCCCTGCCAGATTTTCTGGGGGAAGGGACAAGTTTTTGGCATTCCGTGAGGCCTGTAAATTATATTTTAAACTGCGCCCTTACTCCTCTGGTAATAAAGAACAGCGGGTGGGGGTTGTTATTTCCCTGCTGCAGGGGGACCTGCAGTCCTGGGCGTTCTCTTTACCCACTGATTCCCAGGCTCTTCGGTCAGTGGATGAGTTTTTCGGGGCCTTGGGTCTCATATATGACGACCCTGGCCGAGTCGCACTGGCTGAATCAAGATTGCGGAGACTCCTACAAGGAGAGCGGCTGGTAGAGGAGTATTGCTCTGACTTCTGTAGGTAGGGGGATGAGTGGAAGACAGCTTTTAACACCCCTGAGGGGCATTATGAAAATCTAGTTATGCCTTTCGGTCTGACCAATGCTCCTGCCGTCTTTCAACATTTCGTTAATTACATTTTTCGTCATCTAATCGGCAGGTTTGTGGTAATATACCTAGATGATATTTTAATTTATTCATCTGATCTGAGAACACATGAGGTGCATGTCAGACAAGTACTGCAGGTCCTACGGACGAATGAATTATATGCTAAAATTGAAAAATGTGTCTTCGCCGTTCAGGAGATACAATTCCTAGGTTATTTTTATCTGCTTCAGGTTTCCGTATGGATCCTAGGCAGGGCCGGTGCTACCATAAGGCAGACCAAGCGGCCGCCTTAGGGCGCACCCTGGGGGAGGGCGGAAAAATGTGACCTGGAGGGGGATAAATGTGACATGGGGTCTGATGGCTGACATTGGGGGCTGAAGGCTGGGGGATGATGTCTGACATGGGGTTCTGATCTGAGGTCTGATTAACATTGGGGGTCTGATTGTTGGTCTGACCTGAGGTGTAATGGAAAATATTTTTTTCTTATTATCCTCCTGTCACAACCAGACAGCTGAGAAGCTCTGACAGAGGCCTTTCAGAACCTCCTCCTTGAGTTTCTGTGTTGTGGTATTCAGCTCCTCCTCTCGTTAGCCTATCTCAGCTGTCATGTGTTGGACTAATTGCTTCCCTTTAAATTCTTCCCCAGAAGGCTTTTCTGGGCGGCTTATACTACTTCCTGGAGTGTGTGTGCACGCTGACTCTGTCCTCCTGTTTGCTTCAAAGCTAAGTGTCGTACCTTTATCTGTTATTTTCTGTTTGCTGGATCCCAGGTGACCCTGACTCCCTCCGTATCTTGTGTAGGGAGCCGGTGGTTGTGTCCCCTCACTATTGTAGGGTGCTATGGGCTTTATAGTCAAGGTTCGAGGATATGCAAACCTCCACCATTCGGATCTTTGCATAGGCTGAGCAGCCAGGGAAAGTGCCAGGTCTTCTGCAGGGGTCTCCCTTGGTTCCTTAGTTTTTGGATCCAGCGAGTCGTTTATACATGTTGCTTTGCCTTGTTTCCTGTACACCGTCCGTGACACCTCCTCTAAAACCTAGGTGCGTCTTAGAGGGCGAAAAATATGGTCCTTAAACCAGTCATTGTCTAAAGCAGAGAAAAGATACCAGGACCACAGAGAGGAGAAGCGTGGGGGGGGCGCCAAAATGTAGCTTCGCTTGTGTTGGCAAAAATCCTTGCACCGGCCCTGATCCTAGGAAGGTCCAGGAAATTTTAGATTGGGATCTTCCTGAGAACCTCAAAGCACTGCAACGGTTCTTGGGCTTCGCAAATTTCTATAGGAAATTCATAAAAAATTATTCAGTTATTGTAAAACCCCTTACTGACATGACTAGGAAGGGGACTGATTTTTCTAAATGGTCTGACGCTGCTAAAGTTGCTTTTTCCTCTCTAAAAGAGAGGTTTACCTCGGCACCTGTACTAGTCCAACCTGATGTCTCTCAGCCTTTTATTGTTGAAGTCGATGCGTCAGAGGTGGGAATGGGGGAGGTGCTGTCTCAGGGTCCGTCTCCTGGCAAATGGCGTCCTTGTGCTTTCTTTTCTAAAAAACTATCTGTAGCAGAAAAGAACTACGATATTGGCAATAGGGAACTATTAGCTATTAAACTAGTGTTTGAAGAATAGCGTCACTTTTTAGAGGGGGCAGTCCACCCCGTCACTGTGATTACTTTCTCACTCCTAGACAAGCTAGGTGGTCCCTATTTTTTACCAGGTTTAACTTTGTTATTACCTATTGTCCTGGGGCAAAAAATACCAAGGCTGATGCACTCTCTCGTTGTTTCCCTGGAGGGGGTAATGTGAGTGATCCGGTACCTATTCTTCAAAGAGGAGTGGTTGTTTCTGCGGTACACTCTGCTCTGGAGGGGAAGGTGTTAGAGGCCCAGGGGGACGCCCCGGTCTCTTGCCCCTCAGAGAAATTGTTTGTACCGTTGAACCTGTGTTTCGAATTATTAAAGGAACATCATAATTCGGCACTTGCTGGGCACCCGGGTAGTAAAGCAACCTTGGAGCTATTGTCTCGTCGTTTTTGGTGGCCAAGGTTGCATCAGGATGTATTGGATTTTGTGTCTTCTTGTTCTACCTGTGCGCGCGCAAAAGTTTCACATACACGTCCTGCAGGGTCTCTATTACCACTCGTCATTCCCAATAGACCATGAACACATCTGTTAATGGATTTTATCACTGACTTACCTTTGTCTGCGGGTAAAACAGTTATTTTGGTAGTAGTGGACAGGTTTAGCAAAATGGTACACTTCATTGCGTTACCCGCACTACCTAATGCTAAGACTCTTGCTCAGGTATTCATCAGTGAAATCGTGAAGCTTCACGGGGTCCCTTCCGATGTTGTTTCGGATCGGAGTACCCAGTTTATTTCTAAATTTTGGAAAGCTTTTTTTTCCCGTTTGGGGGTACACTTGTCGTTTTCCTCAGCTTTCCATCCTCAGTCGAATGGACAGACTGAGCGTACCAACCAAAACCTTGAGACATATCTAAGATGTTTTGTGTCTGAAAACCAAGAGTTGTGGTCATCATATTTACCATTAGCTGAGTTTGCCATAAATAATTGTCGTCAGGAATCCACTGGCAAGTCACCATTTCTTGGTGCATATGGTTTTCATCCCCAATTCTGTACTTTCAAAGAGGGGGGTCTTCTGGGGTTCCCGAAGAGGAACGGTTTTCGTCATCTCTTTCATCGGTATGGCAGAAGGTGCAAGCTAACTTGAAAAATATGGGAGGTAAATACAAATGCATGGCTGATAAGAGACGGTCGCCAGGTCCGGACCTAGGAGTGAATGACTATGTGTGGTTGTCTACTAGGAATATTAAATTAAAGGTTCCCTCTTGGAAACTGGGTCCTAGGTTCATTGGCCCTTACAAAATTGTAGCCATCATCAACCCTGTGGCTTTTTGCCTGGAGCTACCTCAGACTTTTAAAATCCATAACGTCTTTCATAAGTCGTTACTCAAAAAATATGTTCCACCTCTAGAACCGTCGTCCTGTTGTTGTGGATGGTAATCTAGAGTTTCAGATATCCGAAATTGTTAATTCTCGTCGGGTCCGCCGCTCTCTTCAATATCTGGTGCACTGGAGAGGTTACGGTCCCGAGGAAAGAATGTGGGTTCCTGCGTCTGAGGTAAACGCTGACAGGCTAGTTCGGGCTTTTCATGCCTCTCATCCTGAGAGACCTGGTCCTGAGTGTCCGGAGGCCCCTCGTAGAGAGGGGGGTACTGTCACGAGGGTGTCAAGAACCACGCCTGACTCCGTTATACCCGGGGTCAGGAAGTCGCAGCGGTTGGCTGCGCGCTCTATGTAGTAAGATAGGGCTGTTTCCTTATGGTAGCTTTCTGGGTTTGCTTTGCAACCCTTTTTGGCTCACTCAGGGATCCGTAGCTCCTTCTCCTCAGCTGTTCCTTGTCCAGCACTCCCAACCTCCTTATATTCCCCTCTCACACTTCTCTGGTTGCCAGATATAGAGCTTCCTGCCTGGACTTCTATACTGACCCACTGGAGCTGTGTTGCTGCGTTCTCCGGATCCCTGTTGGACCTTTGTGGTCTGCTGTGGTCACCCACCTGGGTTTATGTGTTTGTCTGTATTGTCTGTCCTCTCCCTGGTGTTTTTCCTCTTAGTGTCAGTGGTGCGGACTAGCGATCCCACCGGCCCGTTCACTATCTAGGGCTCATTTTAGGGAAAGCCAGGGTTTAGGCACGTGATCGCCGCACGGGTGAGGAACCCGTCTAGGGACGTCAGGTGCCAGCCGCAAGGTGAGTCAGGGGTCACCACCTTTCCCTTTCCCTTGGGCAGGGCTTTCCCTTTTCCCTCCCTGTGCGTGACACCGGTCATTACAATGTGTCTTGCTTGATCACTTGTTTCAGTAACTGCAAAGTCCAGCTTGGAATGTTTAAGGGCAGGATTTGATATACTCTTCTATAAATTGAGAAGGCTGCAGGTGGGGCCCTTTGAGGAGAGGCTAGTGACAATAAAACGTTGTCTGCATAAAGTGAGATATAGTGGTTCTTACCACCAATTTGTATACCAGAGATGTTCAGGTGTATTCTTATAGCTTGAGCCAGGGGTTCGATGGCGAGGATAAACATTAAATGCGGAAGGGGGTAGCCCTGTATGGTACCATTAGATAGCAAGAAAGATGTGGACAAAGCCACGTTTATAAATACTCTGACTGAAGGCCCAACAGCGGTTATAAAGGCCTCTCCCAGCCCCATCACACGTAGTACGGAGAAGGCAGACAACCAGTTAAAGCGGTCGAATGCCTTCTCAGCATCCAGGGTTATTAGCAAGGCTTGTTCTCCCCTATGGTTAACCCAATTGATCAAATTGGAAACCCAACGTGTGTTATCTGTTATCTGTCTACCTCTTACAAACCCTGTCTGTTCAGGGTCTACCAGAAGCGGCAGAATCTCGGACAGTCTATTCGCGAGTATTTTGGCATACATTTTTAGGTCTGTATTTACAAACCGGATTCCCAAAAAGTTGGGACACTAAACAAATTGTGAATAAAAACTGAATGCAATGATGTGGAGATGGCAAATGTGAATATTTTATTTGTAATAGAACGTAGATGACAGATCAAACGTTTAATCTGAGTAAATGTATCATTTTAAAGGAAAATACGTTGATTCAAATTTTCACTGTGTCAACAAATCCCAAAAAAGTTGGGACAAGTAGCAATAAGAGGCTGGAAAAAGTAAATTTGAGCATAACGAAGAGCTGGAAGACCAATTAACAATAATTAGGTTAATTGGCAACATGATTGGGTATAAAAAGAGCTTCTCAGAGTGGCAGTGTCTCTCAGAAGCCAAGATGGGTAGAGGATCACCAATTCCCACAATGTTGCGCAGAAAGATAGTGGAGCAATATCAGAAAGGTGTTACCCAGCGAAAAATTGCTAAGACTTTGCATCTATCATCATCAACTGTGCATAACATCATCCGAAGATTCAGAGAATCTGGAACAATCTCTGTGCGTTAGGGTCAAGGCCGTAAAACCATACTGGATGCCCATGATCTCCGGGCCCTTAAACGACACTGCACCACAAACAGGAATGCTACTGTAAAGGAAATCACAGAATGGGCTCAGGAATACTTCCAGAAACCATTGTCAGTGAACACAATCCACCGTGCCATCCGCCGTTGCCAGCTGAAACTCTGCAGTGCAAAGAAGAAGCCATTTCTAAGCAAGATCCACAAGCTCAGGCGTTTTCACTGGGCCAGGGGTCATTTAAAATGGAGTGTGGCAAAATGGAAGACTGTTCTGTGGTCAGACGAGTCACGATTCGAAGTTCTTTTTGGAAATCTGGGACGCCATGTCATCCGGACCAAAGAGGACAAGGACAACCCAAGTTGTTATCAACGCTCAGTTCAGAAGCCTGCATCTCTGATGGTATGGGGTTGCATGAGTGCGTGTGGCATGGGCATCTTGCATGTCTGGAAAGGCACCATCAATGCAGAAAAATATATTCTGGAAGTATTCCTGAATATATAGATGCAATTTTTTTAACCCCTAAAGGTATATTAGACGCTGTTTTGATAACTCTACCATTTGGATCGGTAATGGGGGAAAAGGAGACTGAGTTACTGATTGTCAGTATAACTCCCCTCTGCTTCTTGCAGTGATGAGCCTGCACAACATGTGGGAATTGATGGTGGTGGATTCTATGAGCATCTTTGTGCATTATGTGAGTTTCTTGAACGTAGAGGATATCTGCTTTGGCCGTCATGGCTTCAGACCAGAGGTAGGATCTTTTGTGGGCTGTTAAGGCCCTTAGCATTAATTGAGATCAAGTTAAGACCCATGGGAAATGGTAGGAGAGCTCAACATTTTCCTGAGGACGGTTAGGTTCAAATCTGAGTGGACCTCCCAGATAACTCAGTACCAGGCGGCATCTGTAGCATGGAACACCTGAGTAAACATAATAGCATGGGAGCATATGTTGTCTGAGACTGTACCTAGAGACAAAAGGTAAAGTATAAACCAATAACTATAAACCGGAGTGGGATAAACTTCCCTTAATGAAAAACATTCTGGACTCATACAGTGTTGGGGGTAAAAGTCCAGTTTGAAGCCAAATAACTATACAGTGCACTCCTGCACTAACACACATAGAAACATTTTCAATGCTTTGTACCACTTTTAGCCCCTACTGTGTGCCATTCTGAGACCACGCGTTAGAGTTGAGGTAGGTAGGCTTCAGCCGGTATGGATGGAGAGATACTCCATGACTTCAGCAGGCAGCTTCCCTCTTCTAACGAAGCAATGATGTGTTGTTTGCCATTATGGGTAAGTAGCAGTTTCACCTGGAAGCCACATTTGTATGCAATTTTGTGCTCTCTTAAGGCTAAAGTGATCGGGGCAAGTAGGCGCCTTTGGCACAAGGTCAGTGTAGAGCTTCACAGCTTGATATGGTGCTGGCATTTCAGTGAAATGGCGGGCAGCTGTTAAGGCCGCCTCCTTCGTTTGGAAGAAATGGATGCGGGCTAAGGTGTCCCTAGGTATGCTATCAGGTAGATGCTTGGGGATTCTGTGGGCAAGGTCAATTATTAAATCCCTGGCGGAGTAGGATGGAAGGAGCTTATGTAGGAAAGCTTGGAGAAAGTCCATGAGCTCAGATGGCCCAATGTCCTCCGGTATACCACGGAATGTAATATTATTCCGCCTGGAGCGGTCCTCCAGGTCATTCAGTTTAGCTTTGATCCTTTCCATTTGAGCTGCCATGTTATCGTGGCTGTCGATTAGCTGATTATGGGACTCAGCAAATTCTCCCATTTTCGTTTCCACGTG
Source organism: Bufo gargarizans (assembly GCF_014858855.1). Classification (NCBI taxonomy): domain Eukaryota; kingdom Metazoa; phylum Chordata; class Amphibia; order Anura; family Bufonidae; genus Bufo; species Bufo gargarizans. Next base: position 530,188,073 of record NC_058082.1, on the reverse strand, counting down.
GGAGACCCTAGAATCTAGGCCTGAGATGGAGGATTAAATAGGCGCTATCATGGATGAGAAGTCGCTGTGTAGCGCTGAGCTGAAAGCTATCAGCATATCTTTAAGGAGATTCCCTGAGGCAGGTTTGTCAGAGGTGAGGAACCCCGAGGATGATCGGGACGAACTCTCGCTTCCAGCGGATCCAGGCGATGTCAGGTAAAGCTTGAGGCTGCATGAGGAGAGGGTCCGGTGCTCTGTTGTAGAGTTGGTGCGCGAGCCACCACCAAAGTCGGCGGAGATAACAGCAACTCCGTTGGGCCCGTCTGAGAGGCGTCTGGGTCTTTATCGAAATAGAAGTCCAGTTTCCCCTTTTTTACTTGGGATCTTTTGCCTCTGGGCATCTTCGGCAGTCAGAGGGCACCACTCGCCACCGGAATTATTTTAAATATTGGGGTACAAGTCGCTTTGTCAGGCGCTGTGTGCAGGAGCTCAGGATTCAAGCGGCCCTCACACTTGGCAGCCAAGCCACGCCACTCGTGGTGTGTTTTTTGCCTTACATGTAGGAATACAAATAATGACAAGAAACAAATGAAGACAACGGTGATCCATCCGGCTAAAATAAATAAGGATTTTAAAGTGAAAGGGCAAATTACATGTGATAGTATAGGAGTCATACACATGCTGGAGTGCCCATGTGGCTTCTAGTATGAAGGTCGCACAACGGGAAAATTAAAAGTCCGGATACAGGAACACATTAACAATAATAAAAAGGGATTGGAGACTCATGGGGTGTCCATGCATTTAAAAAATGTTCACCCAAAAACCCCTATGCCCCCTTTCACACGGGCGAGATTTCCACGCAGGTGCAATGCGTGAGGTGAATCCGGACCCATTCATTTCTATAGGGGCTGTGCACATGAGCGGTGATTTTCACGCATCACTTGTGCATTGCGTGAAAATCGCAGCATGCTCTATATTGTGCATTTTTCACGTAACGCAGGCACCATGGAAATGAATGGGGTAGCGTGAAAATCGCAAGCAAGTGCAGATGCGGTGTGATTTTCACACACGGTTGCTAGGAGACCATCGGGATGGGGACCCGATCATTATTATTTTCCCTTATAACTTGGTTATAAGGGAAAATAATAGCATTCTGACTATAGTATGCATAGTACAATAGGGCTGGAGGGGTTAAAAAAATAATAATAATTTAACTCACCTTAATCCACTTGATCGCGCAGCCCGGCTTCTCTTCTGTCTTCCTCTTTGCTGTTTACAGGAATAGGACCTGTGATGACGTCACTGCGCTCATCACATGGTCCATCACATGATCTTTTACCATGGTGATGGATCATGTGATGAGCGCAGTGACATCATCACAGGTCCTATTCCTGTGAACAGCAAAGAAGACAGAAGAGAAGTCGGGCTGCACGATCAAGTGGATTAAGGTGAGTTAAATTATTTTTTCTTTTTTTTAACCCCTCCAGCCCTATTGTACTATGCATTCTGTATTCAGAATGCTATTATTTTCCCTTATAGCCATGTTATAAGGGAAAATAATACAGTCTACAGAACACCAAACCCGAACTTCTGTGAAGAAGTTCGGGTTTGAGTACCAAACATGCCGATTTTTCTCACGCGCGTGCAAAACGCATTACAATGTTTTGCACTCGCGCTAAAAAATTGCGCATTTTCCCACAACGCACCAGCATCTTATCCGGGCAGCGTACAGAGCACAGCCTCTATAGAGCGTACAGAGCACAGCCTCTATACAGCGTACATGGCACAGCCTCTATACAGCGTACATGGCACAGCCTCTATACAGCGTACATGGCACAGCCTCTATACAGCGTACACGGCACAGCCTCTATACAGAGTACAGCCTGTACAGTGCACAGCCTCTATAGAGCGTACAGAGCACAACCTCTATACAGCGTACAGAGCACACTCTCTATACAGCATACAGGGCACAGCCTCTATACTGCGTACAGAGCACACCCTCTATACAGCGTACAGAGCACACTCTCTATACAGCGTACAGAGCACACTCTCTATACAGCGTACAGAGCACACTCTCTATACAGCATACAGGGCACAGCCTCTATACTGCGTACAGAGCACACCCTCTATACAGCGTACAGAGCACACTCTCTATACAGCGTACAGAGCACACTCTCTATACAGCGTACAGAGCACACTCTCTATACAGCATACAGGGCACAGCCTCTATACAGTGTACAGAGCACAACCTCTATACAGTGTACAGAGCACAACCTCTATACAGCGTACAGAGCTCAACCTTTATACAGCCTACAATTCAGCGTACAGAGCACAGCCTCTATAGAGTGTAGAGAGCACAGCCTCTATAGAGTGTAGAGAGCACAGCCTCTATACAGCGTAGAGAGCACAGCCTCTATACAGCGTAGAGAGCACAGCCTCTATACAGCGTAGAGAGCACAGCCTCTATACAGCGTAGAGAGCACAGCCTCTATACAGCGTAGAGAGCACAGCCTCTATACAGCGTTTACACGGCACAGCCTTTTTACAATGTACACGGCACAGCCTCTATACAATGTACACGGCACAGCCTCTATACAATATACAGGTCTGTGCTTGCGCATGCTGCTGCCTACTCAAACAGCTGATCGCTAGGAGTTCCGGGTGTAGGACCCCCACTGATTAGATACTGCTGACCTATCAGAGGATAAGTCATTAGTAGTGTTGAGCGAGCAAGCTCGGCCGAATACCAGTTCAGGCCGAGTACTGCATGTGCTTGAGCACGATGCTCGAGTCTCCTCCCTGCACGTTTCGCAGCTGCTAAGCATCTAATAAACATGCAGGTAAGTACTGCCCTCACTGTAATGCCAGTAGCCATGTTGGCTACTGGCATTACAGTGATTGGCTGGCTGGAACGCGTCAATCTCCTGTTTGAAATGTGCGCATGCCTGAAATATCAGTGACATCCAGTGCACTTTTTCCGTAGATGGTGTCCCCTGCGGAAAGTTAAATTATCCACGCCACATCTACTGTTTAAAGTGTTTGCATCCCTAAAATATCAGTGACATCCAGTGCACTTTTTTCCATAGACACTGTGACATTACCAGTGGTATCTGTCCTGTATAACATTTGCTCATCACAAATACCTTTGTAAATTTTTTTGCACATATGCTACTGTATGTGTGACATACTTTCAAGCATATATCACATTTAAAATGAAGAAGGCGAGCAGTAAGGGATGAGGGGGAAGTGGCCGTGATGCTGATGGTGCACGCAGAGGCCGTGGCCCTGGGCATGGAGAAACAGTGCCTGCTGCCAGAGCACAAGAAAAACAACCAAGATACCTAGCTTTATGTCCCAGTTTGCAGGACGGCGCAGGACACCACTCTTGAAGTCAGACCAGTGTGACCAATTGGTCGGTTGGATTGCAGCAGATAATGCTTCCAGTCGGTTAAGCACCACCCTGTCTTCCACCAAGTCCAGTCTCAGTAGCCAGGAGTCTGGTCAACACAATCCTCACCCTGATCCTCCTTCCTTCCACCATTTACCATTGGCCAAACAAGTGATCCCACACTTGGATATTCCGAGGACCTCTTTTCATCGCCATCACTGAGATTGTGGTTAGGTCAACAAATCAGGAGGATGATCAGAGTGGGGAAGTGGAAGAGGAGGTGGTGGACGATGAGGTCATTGACCAAACCTGGGAAGGTGGAAAGCCGAGGGAGGACAGCAGTACAGAGGGGGAGGGAAGAGGCAGTACGGTGGCAAAAGGGAGAAGACGGCCCACACCACACAGGCCTGCAACTGTACCACGAAGCAACCCCTTGCGGAAATCTCCCTTGCCAAGGGGTAGATGTTCAGCAGTATGGCGCTTTTTTGAGGAAAGTGCGGACGACAAAAGAATAGTAGTTTGCAACACGGGGTATGAACACTAGCAACCTTACCACCACCAGCATAATCCGCTACATGGCATCCAAGCACCGTAATAAGTGGGGCGAACGCCTGGGTCCGCAATCTGTGTCTGCGGGTCACACCACTATCTCCTCTTCCCTGGTGTTACAAGCTGGCCAATCCCCTGTCGAAGGCGCAGGCCCGGATGCATCCGGATGCACTTCTCCGCTTCCTCCACTTCCACCTCCGAATTATCCGCGTGCAGCACCAGTCAGACATAAGTTGGTAGCTGGAAGCAGTGTAGCACTGCAGTGGGGAAGCGGCAACAGGGCCTACTGAAGCTGATATGCTTAGGGGACAAACAGCACACCCGCGCAGAGCTGTGGCAGGGGATAAGAGACCAGACTGAGCTGTGGCTCTCGCCACTCAACCTAGAACCAGGCATGGTTGTGTCTGATAATGGATGTAACTTGGTGGCAGTTTTGGAGCTTGGCAAGCTCAGACACATCCCATGTCTAGCCCACGTGTTCAACCTTGTGGTTCAGCAGTTTCTCAAAACCTACCCCAATTTGCCTGAGCTACTGGTGAAGGTGCACCACTTGTGGCAAATTTCCACAAGTCACGACAGCTTCAGCCGGTCTGTCAACGCTGCAGCAGCGCTTGAAATTGCCAGCTCACCGGCTGTCGTGCAACGTGAGCACGTGCTGGAACTCGATGTTCCACATGTTGGCCAGGCTTTGTGAGCAGCAGAGGGCAGTAGTGGAATACCAGCTGCAACATGTCGTCGCCTTCCAGTCAGCTTCCGCTATTCACAAGCGAGGAGTGGGCATGGATGTCTGACCTCTGTGAGGTTTTAAGAAACTTTGAGAAATCCACACAGATGGTGAGCGGCGATAGCGCTATTATCAGCGTAATCATCCCACTTCTGTGTCTACTCAAACACTCGCTGCTCACAATTAAGGACGACGCTTTGCATGTGGAAGAGGTGGAAATAGGGGAAGACAGTAATTGCCAGACCACCCTTGTCTTCTCAGCGCGAATTGGACGATGACGAAGAGGAGGAGCAGGAGGCGGTTGCCTCCGCTACAGAGGGTAGTACCCATGGAAGTTTAATTCCATCTGTTCAGCGTGGGTGGGCAGAAGAGGATGAGGATATTGAGAGTGATCCTCCTGATGACGACAGCGAAGTCTTGCCTGTTGGTACTCTGGCACACATGGCTGACTTCATGTTAGGCTGCCTTTCCTGCGACTCGCGCGTTATACGCATTTTAGACAACACGGATTACTGGTTGTTTAGACTTCTCGACCCCTGCTACAAAGAGAACTCATCTCTCATTCCTCTGGTGGAGAGGACAAGCTAAACAGTGCAATACCAGAAGATCCTTGTTGAAAAATTGCTCAAAAAATTTCCATCTGTCAATACTGGCAGCAAAGTCCGTAGTTCCTTGGCCAAGCGAGGACGGGAGACAAGGGGAACACACAGCAGTCCCAACAGAGGCAGGGCAACACTCTCCAAAGCCTGGGACAGTTTCATGACACCCCGCCAGCACCCTCACCCTGATGCGCGGCTTAGTGTCACATGGAGGGAAACATTTTCGAAGATGGTAAAGGAGTACATAGCAGACCGTGTCAGCGTCTTCAATGATCCCTCAGTGCCTTACAACTACTTGGTGTCCAAGCTGGTCACTTGGCACGAACTGGTGCTCTACGCCTTGTAGGTGCTGGACTGCCCTGCTGCCAGCATTTTGTCTGAGCGGGTATTTAGTGCTGTTAGTGGCATTATAATAGATAAGCGTATCTGCCTGTCAACTGAAAATGCTGACAGGTTGACTCTTATAAAAATTAACAAGGCCTGGATTGACCCTGACTTCTCGACTCCACAAGAGGAAAGCGGCTGAACATAAAGGCACTTTAAATGTGTTGTTTATAATGTACTGAATACACTGTATTCCCATACACCCCTTCCTCCACAAACACAGGTATATGGTTGAATCTTCCTTTTCTCATCCTCCTGCTCCTCTTCCATCATATCAACATGCCTATTCATCACATATAATGCCCTCGCATATATGCCCTTCGCATATAATGTTTTACAGGGTCAGCTCACATGCAGGCCCTCGCATATAATTTTTTAGAGGGTCAGCTCAGCTGCAGGCCCTTGCATATCATTTTTTAGAGGGTTAGCTCACCAGCAGGCCCTCACCTACAATCTTTTACAGGATCAGCTCACCTTCAGGCCCTCGCATATAATTTTTTAGAGGGTCAGCTCACCAGCAGGCCTTACCCTACAATCTTTTACAGGGACAGCTCACCAGCAGACCCGCACATAAAATCTTTTACAGGGTCAGCTCACCAGCAGGCCCGGAACTCAAATCTTTTACAGGGTCAGCTCACCAGCAGGCCCGCACCTCAAATCTTTTACAGGGTCAACTCACCTGAAGGTCCTCGCATTTAATTTTTTAGAGGGTCAGCTCACCTGCAGCCCCTCACCTAATTATACTAAATTAGGTAATTTGTGCGCATGCTGCCTTGCTTGGATGTGGTAGCCGTAGCTGTTTCTCAGGCTCCCTCTCCGGAATCTAACTATGATTCCCCCATTACCCATGGTCTATATGGTTTGGACTGAAAATAACATTGAAAGTTGATAGGGCAGACATCCGAATGGATCGGCCCTGTCTGTAAAAGTAACGTACTATTCGGCCAACATCGTTCCCACCAGCGACCTGCGAGTACAAGATCCAGACATCCTCCCCATGCTGTTCCAGAACCATTTCGGTGGTGTTTCCATCAATTTATGACATTTGCCTATGAACCAGGCACCCTTCCCCTCTTCAGTGCAGGGGGTACCTGGTTTAATGCTCGGGTTCTCCCATTGACTTCCATTATACTCGGGTGCTCGGTCGAACATCCCGATGTGTTCGGCCCGAGCACCCAAACACTACGGTGCTCGATCAACACTAGTCATTAGTATTAATATCTCAAAAAAAAATATATACTATCAACTGGCCCCAAAATTCAGCACATTCTACACAAGTTAGGCCGGGTTCACATTGGCGTTAGGGAATTCCGTTATAGATTCCGTTATAGCAGAGTTATAATTGAATTTTAGGACAGAAAGCAAAATGGAAGCCTTTAAGAGGCATTCTGTTTTGCTCTGCCCTAATACATGTCTATGGGAACAAATAACGGTCCAGTTTGTTTCTGTTATAAATGACAAAAAAATAGTCCTGCCGACATTTATAACGGAAACAAACGGGAGTCTCATCACCGTTGCGCCCTGCTATTGGCTGCTCCCCTGTTACTGGATGTTTTGATCTGTGCGACAGGGAAATGCAGCAGTGGCCGTGCAGGGATCTGGAGCGACGTGGGTGCTGGGGAGCAGGTTCAGTATAATCTATATGACGGGTCCGGGCATTGGGGAGCATATTTTAGACATTGGATAAACCCTTTAAATGTTAACATGTATGTACCGCAAAATAGTAAGTATAGAAAGCAAGACCTCAAATAACAGCTTTGTTATAAGATTAAGGGCTTTGTTATAAGATTAAGAACACGAACATATATTTTTTTCCGTGTCCGTTCTGTTCCGTGCGGCCCATTGAAGTGAGTGGTTCCCCATATAGGCTGCAAAAAAAAAAAAAAGGCTCAGTGTACATTCCCTGTCCATATTTCCGCATGGCCATTTTGCCAAAAAATAGAATATGTCCTATTATTAGCCATATTACAGACAAGGATAGGACTGTTCTATTAGAGGCCGGCCCTTCGATCCTGACAGGGGCAAGGCCGAAATTGGCGCTTGACCCTCATGGTGTCATTGAGACACGTTTGTTATGTTATGGCCATGTTTTCTCCCCCCCCCCCCCCTTCTCTTTTCTCTCCTTGTTTTTCTCCTCAGGTGAAGCTGGCAACTGGACGGCAGGTGATTGGCTCAGGAGGGTTGCTGTCCGGTTGCTGGGCTTAGGCTAAATCAAGGCTGAATCAAGGATTGGCCAGTAGGTTTTGTGGCGGGAACTGGACCACTATTTAAGGTTGGTCACTCACCTGGGTCCTGGCTGTTGGAATCTTCAAGCAAGAAGGAAGCATTCCCCGCCCGCCCTCCCAGTTTATGTTGCGGTCTTGTTGAATATGGGGGGGGGGGGGTTAGTCGCCCAGTCTTTTGGGTGGACGGATATTAACTTAAGGGATTGTTAGGTATTTATTTAATTTAAATTCAGTATGATTAATTTATTGTAGTAATATTTATTAGTTAACCCCCTGATTTAATAAAGACCACGGCCTTATTTATCCACAGTTGGTTCTCGGTCGTTATTATAGGAATTAGTTATAAGGGGTTTGTTAGTTGTCGATTGTGACACCATGCAAAATGCAGACGCTCGTGTTTTGTAGACTGCAAAACATCTAGCGGTCTAGTGCACGAGCCTTAACGTAAAGTTCTAAATCGAAGGTAATCTGAACCAACACTGCATCAAATATGGATGGAGCACAGGACTGACTAAACAGCTAAAAAACAGCTCCTACTTGTGTTGTGATAAAAGTTAATAAAACTTATTACATGTGACCACCTGGTGCAGGAGCTTTGACCTGTGTAATACTCCGTAAATTCATGGGCAGAGAGGACCCAGTGGGTTATAAATTACATTTATCATGGAGCTACTGCAGAGAAGTCACCATCAATCTTACAGTGGCAGAAGAAGTAGACAACACGCTCTCTGAAAACTTGCCACAGATGACCTGTGAAGGTTGTTCTGGAAAACATTAAAAAAAAGTATAGTGTAAGTTAACATTTCATTTATAGCAAGCAATAAACGCTGTAAACACAGAAAAACAAAAATGTTATTGCTCTCGGAATGGCACAATGAAAAAAAAAATCATCTGGTATTCCAGGATTTAAATTTGATTCTCTGTGAAGCCGAATTTCCTTGTGCTTCATGGTAGCGAATCAATTTCACCCCCCCCCCTTATTGTACCCGTCAGATACTGCATCATGCATCTGATGTACATAACACGGTGTTAAATAAAAAAAAAAAAAAATCATACATATCTGCTCTATTTGCTCGTGACAGGCCGGCTGCCGCCATCTTGCTTGAAGATCTCAGCCGAAATCCTGTGCATGGTGGCTTATGACCTCACCTCGCTGGCGTGATGATGTCATCTTGGACTGCACGAGATTTTGCACCAGATCTTCAAGCAAGATGGCGGTGGCCCGCCTGTCACGAGCAAATGGAGCAGGTACGTAAGATTTTTATTTTACACCATGTTATGTACATCAGATGCCGCAATCATGTATGAACGCTGTATCTGAGGGGTACAACGGGGCTGGCTGAATCGCCGATTCCTGTCATTGCACTCACAATTTTTGTAAAATTTTGAAAAGCAGCCGAATCGAATTTTCTAATACTTCTCTCATCTCAAATTTTAACCCCTTCCTAAAATCTGTTGTACATGTATAGCAGATGTCAGGTATTAAAATATGGCTTCCACTTCCGGCTTCCATTAAAAAATGGTGAATGCTCACCGCATAGGAGATATTTTTTAATAATTTAATAGTTTGGACAGCGCTATGTAATATGTTTATTTATTCTTTATATATTTTATATGTAAAATTGGGAAAGGGGGGATTTAAACTTAATATTTTAGGGTACTTTCACACTAGTGTTTTTCTTTTCCGGCATAGAGTTCCGTCCTAGGGGCTCAATATCGGAAAATAACTTATCAGTTTTATCCCCATGCATTCTGAATGGAGAGTAATCCGTTCAGGATGCATCAGGATGTCTTCAGTTCAGTCATTTTGACTGATCAGGCAAAAGAGAAAACTGCAGCATGCTACGGCTATATCTCCGGCGAAAAAAACCTGAAGATTTGCCTGAATGCCGGATCCAGCATTTTTCCCATAGGTATGTATCAGTGCCGGATCTGGCATTCAAAATACCAGAATGCACCCGCACTAAATCCGGACCCATTCACTTCTATGGGGCTGTGCACATGAGCGGTGATTTTCACACATCACTTGTGCGTTGCGTGAAAATCGCAGCATGTTCTATGTTGTGCGTTTTTCACGCAACGCAGGCCCCATAGAAGCTAATGGGGCTGCGTGAAAATCGCAAGCAAGTGTGGATGCGGTGCGATTTTCACTCATGGTTGCTAGGATGAAAGTCTATTCACTGTATTATTTTCCCTTATAACATGGTTCTAAGGGAAAAAAATAGCATTCTTTAATACAGAATGCTTAGTAGAAGGTCAATATAATAAACATTGGTGGCGCAGTGCCGCTCCCCCAACACCCCAGTATGATAAACATTGGTGGCGCAGTGTGCGCCCCCAATATAATAAACATTGGTGGCGTAGTGCGCCCCCCCCCCACACCCCAGTTTGATAAACATTGGTGGCGCAGTGCGCCCCCCCAATATAAGAAACATTGGTGGCGCAGTGCGCACCCCCCCCAACACCCCAGTATAATAAACATTGGTGGCGCAGTGCGCACCCCCCCCCCCCCAACACCCCAGTATAATAAACATTGGTAGCGCAGTGTGCCCCCTTCAATATAATAAACATTGGTGGCGCAGTGCGCACCCCCCCAACACCCCAGTATAATAAACATTGGGGGGCGCAGTGTGCCCCCCTCAATATAATAAACATTTGTGGCGCAGTGTGCACCCCCCCCCCCAACACCCCAGTATAATAAACATTGGTGGTGCAGTGTGCCCACCCTCAATATAACAAACATTGGTGGCGCAGTGCGCCCCCCCCCCCCTCAATATAATGAACATTGGTGGCGCAGTGGGCAGTGCCAATGAGGGTTAAAAAAATAAAATAAAAATTAACTCACCTCCTCCAATTGATCGTCTCCTGTTCTTTCTTCATGACCTGTCAAAGGACCTGTGGTGACATCACTGTGCTCATCACATGATACATCACATGATTCATCACCATGGTAATGGACCATGTGATGAGCTCAGTGACATCACCACAGGTCCTGAAGCAAGAACAGGAGACCGGCAGCTACTCGATCAACTGGAGGAGGTGAGTTAATTTTTTAAAATTATTCTTTAACCCTCATTGGCACTTCCCACTGTGCCACCAATGTTTCTTATACTGTGGGGGGGGGGGGCACACTGTGCCACCAATGTTTCTTATGTTGGGGGGGGGCACACTGTGCCACCAATGTTTCTGATACTGGGGTGTTGGGGGGGGGGCACACTGTACAGGGAGTCTAAGAAAGAATCGAATGAGTCACTAACTAAGTCGGATCTTTAGTTCTTTTCACCTGTGACTCATTCGATTCTTTCTCCCTGTACTTGTCAGTGACTCAGAGCTGCTAGTGCTCGCCTTGCCTCAGCTCTGATTGGTTGGTGGGCGGGGAGGGGAGGGGCTGGCAGAAGCAGCTTCCACTCTAGGATCAGATTACACTCCTCCCAGCCCCTCCCCTCCCTGCTGCCAGCGGCTCTGCTGTTGTGTGCTGTGACCGAGCTGACTGAGACTGAGAAGAACATCGGCGGCGGCGGGGCAGAGAACTATCAGCTCCTGTGCCCGCTGCTGTTCTACTGCAGAGCTGCCGCGGAGGGTCTAGTCGCAAATGGCGACAAGACTAAAAAGTCTTTTCGCCATTTGTAAATTCTAAGTCGCATTGGCGACCATTTTGGTCGCCATCTGGAGCCCTGTGAGTAGATGCCATAGAACAGCACAGCAGACACTCGGTGGCAGACTCCATTATCTGCAATAATGCCAAACACTTAACCCCTCAGATATCTGAGCTGTTACCCTCCTGGTAACCGAACGGCTCCCCTTTGACGAGATTGCGGAAGCCATTCAGTTACTATGGCAGCTGTCATACAGTTCCTATCTACGTATCAATGTCATGGTAAAAGTTATGGCTCCTGAAAGACAGGGAGTAAAAAAAAAAAAATGATAAAATTGAATATTCCTCTGGGGGTTGTGCAGATTAAGAACAACATGGCTGCCTTTTTTTCCAGAAACAGCACCACACCTGTCCCAGGGTTGTGTCTGGTATTATAGCTTTGCTTCATTAAAATAAATAGGGCTGAGCTGCAATACCACACACAAACTGTGGACAGATGTGGCGCTGATTTTGGAAGAAAGCTATGTGTAATCCTGGACAACCGCTTATACATGACCTTCAATATCTGATTGGCGGGGCTCCCCACATCCTCACCTATCAGTTCTGGCACCGGAAGTCAGCGCTTGAACTACGCACCTCCATCCACTATGTAGTAGACATGTAGTGAAGTGCGCTACTCTGAAACAGTTGATTGGTGGGGGTCAGAGTGTTGGACTCTTGACGAACAAGTACTGATGGCCTATCCTGAGGTTAGAGCACCAACATTGAAATTCTGAAATACCACTTTATGGGGTTAAAGAAGACACTCAGCGGCTCAGCTCTCTGCAACTGCTGCTCCCTCTCCACTTTGATTGTCAGGGCCAGACGTGATCAGATTTACTCTGCCTGGTCCTGTCAATCAAAGTGCAGAGGACACAGCATTTGCAGAGAGAGCGGAGCCTCTAAGAGTAATGGAAACACCCTATTTGCTCCTAGACGCTCATTTGCATATATTAAACCGTCATTTTTCTCAGCAATGCGGACACATATGAACATGGGACCAACGCAAACACCTTAGGCTGTCAAGTGCAGATGTAACAGGTCAGCCAGTTTCATAGGTACAAATCTTCTGACAGATGCCCTTTAAAGGGGTTGTGCAGGCAGTATATAAAGATGACCTATCTTCAGGATAGGTCATCAGTATCTGATTTATGGGATCCGACACCCGGCACCCCTGGAGATCAATTGTTTGAAGAGGAGGAGGCCCTCTATGTGAGTGCTGCTTCCTCTTTATTAAATGAAATAAACCATATTTCCAGACCCCCCCCCCCAGCCGGCTATTCTCAGAAACATTGTGAGAAGCTCAGTGTTCACTCTACTAACATTCCTGTGCAACCAGACAAAATGTAAGACTGGACAATACATTATAACCACTGACAAGGTACAGATTCCCATTACACATCAAAACTACAAGATCCCAACTGCATCACACCTAAAGTGGTCTACTCGATTACATGTACCAAATTTCTACTGGAGGTCTCTGTCGGTGAAACTGATCAAAAGCTTTGAACAATAATAATAATCTTAACAATAATAATAATCTTTAAAAGGTAAGTGGTTAGACCCGCGCTGATAGTACAGTATTATGTGATGTTGCCTTTATATATGTAAATAAATCCCTTCTTTAAGAACCGGTTGTTATTATTATTATTATTATTATTATGAAAATGCTGAACAAGTTTGGAGCACTCGGGCGGTATTCCTCTTGGATGAAGATAGTGGCACTGTTTATGTTAGGAGAGCGTGAGTCTTCAGGTTCCACTACCAGCGCGCGTGGTCCTGGCCGGTGACACTCGTGCGCGAGGGAAGCCGCGCTAGTTATCCGGTGGAAAAAAAAGTATTCTGTGTGATGTCACACTGGGTACGGATGCCTGCTTGGACCAAAACACAGACGCGTTTCGGAACTGCCGAGTTCCTTCCTTAGGGATAGCTTTGGTCCCTTCTGCTCATGAATAAATATGCGTCCGTTTCTATGGTCACACAAATATTTATAGCTTAATTTGATATATCTATATTCAATATATGAATTTGCATTTGTCTGAATAGTCTTCATGAAAATGCAAATAGTTCTATTTCTTGGTTAAGTCCTGCAGGTGCAAGAGTGTTTAAATTGTAGATCCATTTTGTTTCATTTTTTGACATTAATTTAAATAAGTCTCCTCCTCTAGGGTCAGGTCTAATTTGTTCTAGTGCTCCGAATTTTGACCCTTCAAATTTCCCCCTGTGTTTCTCTTTGTAGAGGTGTGAAAGCAGATGGCCTTCACATTTTTTATTTATATTTCTAATATGTTCCCCTATTCTAGTTAATAGTGTCCTTTTAATTCTTCCAACATAGAGTTTTGTGCAAGGGCATTTTATGAAATAAATAACGCCCTTGCTATGACATGTAAGATGTGCTCTATTCTATAGGTATTGTGTACCGTTTCTATTCTTTTTAATGGTTCCTTCTGTTCTGCAAGGTGACATGCTTTGCATACTTGAGATGTTTTGTTTAGGAGAATCAGGATGAGTGGTCTTCATTCTTGTCGTTAGCTTAGTTTGCCATTAATAACTGTAGACAGGAGTCCACTGATAAGTTGCAGTTTTTTGGGGCATATGGATTCCATCCACAGTTTGGCAAATTTTCTGGTTCTTAAACTTACGGTATTCCTGAGGAGGAACGATTTTCCTCTTCTTTGTCTTTGATTTGGGGGAAAATTCTAATTAACCTAAAAAAGATGGGCAACAGGTATAAGCGTGTGGCTGACAGAAGACGTATGAATGGTCCGGACCTAAGAGTGGGTGATTTTGTGTGGCTGTCCACAAGAAACATTAAGCTTAAGGTACCTTCTTGGAAGTTGGGCCCAAGATTTATTGGTCCATATAAGATCACTGCCATTGTTAACCCTGTAGCCTTCCTTCTTGAACTTCCTCAGGCTTTGAAAATTCATAACGTATTTCATAAGTTGTTGAAGAAATGTGTCGAACCTGTTGAGCCGTCCTCCTTGCCCCCCGCTCCTGTCATGGTGGACGGTAATTTAGAATTTCAAATCAGCAGGATTGTGGACTCCCGAGTTCTCCGTAGATCCCTCCAGTATCTCGTCCACTGGAAGGGTTACGGACCAGAGGAGAGAATGTGGGTTCTAGCGGCTGATGTTAATGCAAATGATCTGGTGAAGGCCTTTCACCGAGCCCATCCTGACAAGGTCGATCCCGGGTGCCCGGAGGTCACCCGTAGAGGGGGGGGGGGGGTACTGTCACGGTCCCTCAGGTGACTGGTGTCAGGAGATCAGAGAGACTGGCTGAGTGTGGAGGAATCTAATTGCCTCCTTGATTTCTCTTTATTCAATGTTGATAGGGTTAATGACTACTTCCCTTTTCTCAGCTGTTGCTCAGTGGTCATCACTTCTACCCTTTATAGTCTGACCCCACCCTTCTGACTATGCGGTAGATTGCTTCATTTGGGTTTGGCTGAGCTGGTGTGAGGTAGTCTCTGGTTTTTCTGTTCTTCCATCTCTACAGACGTTAAGTGTTGCGTTTGTTTGTATTTGTTATATTCCCTGTTGTTGTATCTGGGCCTGAGACAGAGACTTCCATTCGTCCATCTCGGGAGGAATGGGTTGTCTCTGGTCCTAAACTTATTATAGGGAAATCAGGGCCTAGGTATCCTGCATATTAATATTCCTACCTTCAAGGTCTATTCATTTTAATAGATAGTCAGGGCCCGGATTAGGGTTGTCTAGGAGGTGACCTGTTTCTTCCCTAGTTTCCAAGCGCAGTTACTGTTCCTCTTCCCTCCTGTGTTCAGTGTGGAGTTTTTTCCCCCACACTGATCATGGCAAGAAGATATGAACCACCAAGGAATTTCATTTTTATATCTTCAGATTACTGGCTAACTGGAATTGGTAACTCTTCCTTACCCTCCTTCCTCTTAAGGCCTCATGCATACGACCATATGTATTTTGCGGTCTGCAAAAAATGGATCGGAAAGGAACAGCTGGCCCCTAATAGAACAGTACTATCCTTGTCCATAATGTGGACAATAATAGGACATGTTCTTTTGTGGAGCGAAAAAAAAAAAGTTATGCCAAGAAGACAGGGAGTAAGGAATGAAAACACAAAAATGGGAAATCTGTCAGGAAGGGGTTAAAGCTGGCCAGTAACAATTAAGGGATTTTCCAGGCTCTGGATATTGATGACCTACAGTATCCTCAGGATAGGTCATCAGTATCCGATCCATTGGGTTCGAAAAAAAATCTCCACATCCCGCATCCGTATGTCCGTTCTGTGGTATCAGCAAAAATATAGAACATGTCCTATTCCTGTCTTCATTACGTACAAGGATAGGACTGTTCTATGATGGGCTGGATGTTCCGTTCTGCAAAATAGGCAACGGTCGTGTACATGAGTCGTAAGTGCTAGGTCCAGCAATTGAGGCTGCAGAGAACAGCTGATCGGTGGAGGTGCTGGTTGTCGGACCCCACTTATTGACTATTGATAACCCATCCAGGAGGGAGCGACCAGACACATATTAAATTCTGCTTTCTATAAGTTGCAGATTTTAATGCGGATCTCTCCTTATGCATTGGAAAGGGTGAAATAAGCAGTGGATAAATTGTCATGCTGTGATTTAAAATCCAGATTACAATTTATGTCATGGATGACATTTCAAAAAAAAAAAACATTCACTGTGCTGGTACTGTAAAATGTTCGGAAAAGCACCCAAATCTGCAGTGTATCTGCTGTGTGTGAATATGCCCTAAGTCTGCCATAGCTGAATCCCACTTCCCCTGATTCCATTTGTGGCCTATAGGCACGATAGAATTTAGCCCCATAGGCCACTATTCATTGATTGTCATCAGTGCATGACATTATAGACACTTCTGTTGCTGATGACATATATAGTGCTATGAAAAAGTATTTGCCCCCTTACAGATTTCTTTTGTTTTGCACATTTGTCACACTTAAATATTTCAGATTATCAAACAAATTTGAATATCAAAGATAATACAAATACAAAAATGCATGATGATTTAATTTATTAAGGCAAAAAAGCTATCCCAAACCAACCTGGCCCTATGTGATAAAGTAATTACTACCTAAACCTAATAACTCGTTGTGTCACCCTTGGCATCAACAACTGCAATCAATCATTTGCGATAACTGACAATGACCCACTCTTCTTTGTAGAATTGTTTAAATTCAGCCCCAATGAAAGGTTTTCAAGCATGAACGACTTGTTTAAGGTCATGCCACAGCATCTCAATCGGATTTAAGTCTGGACTTTGACTAGGCCACTCCAAAACCTTCATTTTGTTTTATTTCAGCCATTCAGAGGTGGACTTGCTGGTGTGCTTCGGATCATTGTCCTGCTGCAGAACCCAAGTACAACTAAGCTTAAGGTCACAAACGAATGGCTGAACAATCTCCTTCAGGATTTTTTGGTAGAGAGCAGAATTCATGGTTTCATCAATTACAACAAGTCGTCCAGGCCCTGAAGCAGCAAAGCATCCCCAGACCTTCACACTACCACCACCATGTTTGACTGTCGTATGATGTTCCTTTTCTGAAATGTTGTGTTAAATTTATGCCAAATGTAACAGGGGACACACCTTCCAAAAAGTTCCACTTTTGTCTCGTTAGTCCACAGAATATTTTCCCAAAAGCCTTGGTGATTATCAAGATGATTTTTTGGCGAATGTGAGACAGGCCTTTGTGTTCTTTTTGGTCAGCGGTGGTTTTCACCTTGGAACTCTCCTATGGATGCCATTTTTGCCCAATCTCTTTCTTATTGTTGAATCATGAACACTTACCTTAACTGAGACAAGTGAGGCCTACAGTGCTTCAGATGCTGTTCTGGGCTTTATGCGACCTCCTGGATGAGTCGTTGATGCACTCTTGGAATAATTTTGGTAGGCTCACCACTGTTCCATGTTTTCTCTATTTGTGGATAATAGCTCTCATTGTTGTTCCCTAGAGTCCCAAGGCCTTGGAAATGGATTTGTAACATTTTCCAGACTGATAGATGTAAATAAGTTCTTGAATTTATTTAGATTGGGGCACGATGTGCTGCTTTTTGAGATCTTTCAGTCTACTTCATGTTGTCAGACAGCTTCTGTTTAAAGGGGTATTCCCATCTTAGACAATTGGGGCATATCGCTAGGATATGCCCCCATTGTCTGATAGGTGCGGGTCCCACCCCTGGGACCTGCACCTATATCGAGAACGGAGTGAGGACCGCTGTGGCTGGAGGACCCCAGATTTCCCGGGTTCCATCCATCACCAAGCGCTAACCCCCGCCTCTCCCATAGAAGTGAATGGAGTGTGCCGCGCATGCGCGGCCCATGCTCCCGTTCATTTCTATGGGGCAGATGGCAATAGCCGAGCCAGCGCTCGGCTATTTTCGGCGGCCCCATAGAAATGAATAGAGAGCAGCTGCTCATGCGCAGTGCGCTCTCCTTTACTTTCGGTGCTCCGTTCTCGATATAGGTGTGGGTCCCAGAGGTGGGACCCGCACCTATAAGACAATAGGGGCATATCCTAGCGATATGCCCCCATTGTCTGAGATGAGAAAACCCCTTTAAGTGATGTCTTAATTCTACAGGTCTGGCAGTAATCAGACCTTGGTGTGGCTAGTAAAATTGAACGCAGCTTTCCGGAAACTGAAGTTAATTACAGTTTTTAAAATCAAATCATCATTTAAAACTGCATTTTTGCATTTACTCAAGTTATCTTTGTCTGATATTCAAATTTGTTTGAGAATCTGGAACCTTTAAGTGTGAAAAATGTGCAAAAACAAAAGAAATCTGTAAAGGGGCAAATACCTTTTCACAGTACTGTAGTTAAAAGGGTTTTATAACTGATGACCTATCCTCAGGATAGGTCATTAGTATCTGTTCGGCAGGGGTCCTACACCCAGGACACCCGCCGATCAGATGTTTGAGAAGCCACTGTATACTGGTTGTGCTTGGTTTCGCACTCAGCCGCATGCACTTCTATGGGGCTGAGCTGCCTTAGACCCCTGATGAACGTGTCGTCACTGGCCTAGGAAAAGCTGAGAGAAGGCCACTGTGCTACTTTAAACGCTGCTGCCTTCTCAAACAGATGATCGTCGGGGTTCCTGGAAATTGGACTCCCACAATCAGATACTGATGACCTATCCAGAGAAGTAGTAAATAAAGTCTCGGAGCACCCCTTTAACATCAGATGGAATATTTATGATCGATCTTTACATCCCTCTATGGTGCAGTAGAGTTTTTTTGTAACCAGCATCTTTTATTAGTATTTGTCAATATCTTATCATGTCTTTGTCTTCAGTGAAGAACGAAGCACGTGTGCATTTGTTTTCTATTTTATGTCCTGCGACTTTTGTCACCACCTCTGGGTCATAGACATATTGTCTCCATCAAAACAGATGCCAGGGTCGTTGAGGCGTGATGTGGTTTTATGTACCTAACCATTACTGCTCAGGAAAAGCACAGCATAAAATGCTAGAAGATATTTTTGTAAAGCCGGAAGAGAGCACAGGACCATGTTTAAACTGATAGAATGGTTTATATGAGATGACTTCTAGGGATATGTGGCTATGTGGCTGACTCACAATGAAATACACCAGCAGTGATGTGATTCATTATGTGCCAGTTTCCTTATCCTTTTGGCTGCTGATCATCACATTTGGATATCCCAGTTTGCTGTTTCAGAGGCTGGACACTATGTGTCATTCAGCTGTGAAAATCCCACCTTAGTTTGCAACAATAGAGCCAGACTGGAAGACTTGGCGGAAACAAATCTAATGGCTCTTGAAAGCAATAGAAGAAGAGGATTTTGGTAAATTAGGTATTCATTTCCTATTGTCAGTCCATGCTATAATGTTTGAATATCCAACTATTATAGAATGAAATCAATGTATTAAACATATTTGTATTTCTAAAGGAATATTAATTATTAAAGATAATCTTTTAACATGGAATATCCCCCTGAACAAGCCAGTAATTGTTGGATAGCTCAAAAGACTGAAGCATTTAGCCTATGTTCACATAGTTCAAGTTGTGTCTGGCCAGTTGGTTTATGCTGGAGACAGACACAACCTATATATGTGAACTGCACAGATCCAGCATCTGTACACTGATAGCACTGGATAGAACAACTGAGCATGAAGCGTCATTTGGCATCCAGCATCACAACTGTGCAGGATCCTGTAGAACACTATGGAATCAGGTCTGCCTCAGTTCTCTCAGGCGGTTTCTGCTCCACGCTGGAGGGGAAATGAGCCAGATAGTCAGACATATGTGTAGGGGGCCTTAAGAGTATATTGCAGAACTTTAGGAGTCCTCGGTATGCATTGGCATACAGTGCATAGACCTTTAGTGGGCTTACAACAGTGGAAAGTGAGTAGAAAAATAAAAAGTACATTCTAAATTTGTCTCTTTTGAGCTGCACAGACTTTAGAGTAGTTCACGGGGGTTCCTGTAGTGTCTAATTCACTTTAAAGGGGTCATCTGGAAAAATGTAAAAAAGGGTCAGAATGACATAAAAACACTCAAAGATACTATCACGAACCAGCAGGTGTGAACCCACCGTGCGACGCGTCCTACATCCTCTAAGGGCGTTGTCTAAGTGAACCCCTTATTCTTCACAGTACCCCTGATGGTGGGGATAGGCGTTTCCGAGAGGAACACCAGGTTGCTACCTCTTGAGGAGGATTGGCACACGAGGCAGCTGGTCCAGGTGGACCAGGAGGTACATGAGCAAGGTACCAGAGGTACAGACATAGTCAGCAGGCCGAGTCATAACCAGGAGTAATAGTGCAGGACCAAAGGATGAGGCAGAGGCAAAGTCAAACAAGCAATAGGTCAGGGCAGGCAGCACAGGTACAGGTCAGGCAGTCCGGGTTGGCAACAGGAGTCAAGGCAAGCAGGCAGGGATCAAACAGGTAGCGGAGTCCAGGAACACAAGCACGGGTCAGGTACACAGAAACACAACCTGAGAAATCAGTGACCTTTGCAGGACACACAAGGACCTTGACACGCAGGCATCTGGAAGGGGGCTGAGCAACTTATATACATGCAGGAGGGCTGGGATTGGTCAGCAAGGTCACATGATCTAACCATAAAGCACAGGAAGGGACGCCCGCCGACCCTTAACGAAGTGCTGCAGGGAAGAAGCAGCAAGTATGCTTTGGCCAGGGTTTAACCACTTCAGCCCCGCTAGGTGAAACCCCCTTCATGACCAGAGCACTTTTTACACTTCGGCACTACACTACTTTCACCGTTTATCGCTCGGTCATGCAACTTACCACCCAAATGAATTTTACCTCCTTTTCTTCTCACTAATAGAGCTTTCATTTGGTGGTATTTCATTGCTGCTGGCATTTTTACTTTTTTGTTATTAATCAAAATGTAACGATTTTTTTGCAAAAAAATGACATTTTTCACTTTCAGCTGTAAAATTTTGCAAAAAAAACGACATCCATATATAAATTTTTCGCCAAATTTATTGTTCTACATGTCTTTGATAAAAAAAAAATGTTTGGGCAAAAAAAAAAAAAATGGTTTGGGTAAAAGTTATAGCATTTACAAACTATGGTACAAAAATGTGAATTTCCGCTTTTTGAAACAGCTCTGACTTTCTGAGCACCTGTCATGATTCCTGAGGTTCTACAATGCCCAAACAGTAGAAAACCCCCACAAATGACCCCATTTCGGAAAGTAGACACCCTAAGGTATTCGCTGATGGGCATAGTGAGTTCATAGAACTTTTTATTTTTTGTCACAAGTTAGCGGAAAATGATGATGATTTTATTTTTTTTATTTTTTCTTACAAAGTCTCATATTCCACTAACTTGCGACAAAAAATAAAAAATTCTAGGAACTCGCCATGCCCCTCACGGAATACCTTGGGGTGTCTTATTTCCAAAATGGGGTCACTTGTGGGGTAGTTATACTGCCCTGGCAATTTAGGGGCCCAAATGTGTGAGAAGAACTTTGCAATCAAAATGTGTAAAAAATGACCGGTGAAATCCAAAAGGTGCACTTTGGAATATGTGCCCCTTTGCCCACCTTGGCAGCAAAAAAGTGTGACACATCTGGTATCGCCGTACTCAGGAGAAGTTGGGGAATGTGTTTTGAGGTGTCATTTTACATATACCCATGCTGGGTGAGAAAAATATCTTGGTCAAATGCCAACTTTGTATAAAAAAATGGGAAAAGTTGTCTTTTGCCAAGATATTTCTCTCATCCAGCATGGGTATATGTAAAATGACACCCCAAAACACATTCCCCAACTTCTCCTGAGTACGGCGATACCAGATGTGTCACACTTTTTTGCTGCCAAGGTGGGCAAAGGGGCACATATTCCAAAGTGCACCTTTCAGATTTTGCAGGCCATTTTTTACACATTTTGATTGCAAGGTACTTCTCACACATTTGGGCCCCTAAATTGCCAGGGCAGTATAACTACGCCACAAGTGACCCCATTTTGGAAAGAAGACACCCCAAGGTATCGCCGTACTCAGGAGAAGTTGGGGAATGTGTTTTGGGGTGTCATTTTACATATACCAATGCTGGGTGAGAGAAATATCTTGGCAAAAGACAACATTTCCCATTTTTTTTATACAAAGTTGGCATTTGACCAAGATATTTATCTCACCCAGCATGGGTATATGTAAAATGACACCCCAAAACACATTCCCCAACTTCTCCTGAGTACGGCGATACCACATGTGTGACACTTTTTTGCAGCCTAGATGCGCAAAGGTGCCCAAATTCCTTTTAGGAGGGCATTTTTGTGGATGAATAAATCATTGCCGGGATTATTTTTATTTTTATATATATATATATATATATATATACAAAGTGCTTGCCAAAGCATAGGAACGCCGCCTCCTCCTCAGCTCGTATGCCTCGGCAAACGTATCTGTCACTGCAGAGGAGAAAATCCCGTCTTGCAGCGCCGCATACACCGACTTGCGTGTAATCTGACAGCAGCGCAATGCTTCTGTCAGAATGCACATCGGTGCTGCAGCTAGTCAATCGGTTGGTCCACCTGGAAGGTAAAAAAAGAAAAAAAAAAAAAAACAGGCCGCAACGCAATAATTTTATTAACTTTGCAACAGAACATATAAACTTTAACTTTTTTAACTGAACATTAACGTGTTTGCTTACTGGTGTGTTTTTTTTTTTTTTTTTTTGTTTTTTTACCTTTATAGAACAAACCTCTCCTTCCCCATGGGTCAATGTGCAAAGCGCAAATCGCCCAAAGATGTGGCGAAGTGCGTTATGCACTTTGTCCCATGTGAAAGGAGACGTTTGCAGCAGCAGTGAGTGAATGGGCCCTAATAGCCCTGTGTGCCTGTCCTGGTGAGATGATCCCTATGCTAATAGTGTACCTGTGAGTGGTACTTCCGGAAACACTCTCCAAAGCATAGGGCAGGGTGGTCCGGACAGTCAGGACAGAAATAGCGGGTGTCACGCCTTATTCCACTCCTGCTACAGACACGACATCTTTTTCGGGGTGACTGTTGGGTTGAGGTACCAGGAACGACATTGGGGAAATGTCGCTCGTGTAGACGGCTAACTACACTGGTGGTTGGGGCCACGGAACCTCCTGGATACAGGAGGTTCTCGATGATCTCTTCCTGAAATTTGAGGAAGGATCCAGTTCTCCCAGCCTTACTGTAGAGAACAAAACTATTGTACAGAGCCAATTGAATTAAATATACAGACACCTTCTTATACCAGCGTCTGGTGCGTCGGGAAACTAAATACGGAGACAACATCTGGTCATTGAAGTCGACCCCTCCCATGTGGAGGTTATAGTCGTGGACTGAGAGGGGCTTTTCAATGACACGGGTTGCTCGCTCAATTTGTATTGTCGTGTCTGCGTGAATGGAGGAGAGCATGTAAACGTCACGCTTGTCTCTCCATTTCACCGCGAGCAGTTCTTCGTTACACAGTGCGGCCCTCTGCCCCCTTGCAAGACGGGTGGTAACGAGCCGTTGGGGGAAGCCCGCGCGACTAGTTCGCGCGGTACCACAGGCGCCAATCCGTTCTAGAAACAAATGCCTAAAGAGGGCCACACTTGTGTAAAAATTGTCCACATAAAGATGGTACCCCTTGCCGAATAAGGGTGACACCAAGTCCCAAACTGTCTTCCCACTGCTCCCCAGGTAGTCAGGGCAACCGACCGGCTCCAGGGTCTGATCTTTTCCCTCATAGACCCGAAATTTGTGGGTATAGCCTGTGGCCCTTTCACAGAGCTTATACAATTTGACCCCATACCGGGCGCGCTTGCTTGAGATGTATTGTTTGAAGCCAAGGCGCCCGGTAAAATGTATCAGGGACTCGTCTATGCAGATGTTTTGCTCTGGGGTATAAATATCTGCAAATTTCTGGTTGAAATGGTCTATGAGGGGCCGAATTTTGTGGAGCCGGTCAAAAGCAGGGTGGCCCCTGGGACGGGAGGCGGTGTTGTCACTAAAGTGCAGGAACCGCAGGATGGCCTCAAAACGTGCCCTGGACATGGCAGCAGAGAACATGGGCATGTGATGAATCGGGTTCGTGGACCAATATGACCGCAATTCATGCTTTTTTGTCAGGCCCATGTTGAGGAGGAGGCCCAGAAAAGTTTTAAGTTCGGAAACTTGGACTGGTTTCCACCGGAAAGGCTGGGCATAAAAGCTTCCCGGGTTAGCGGTGATAAATTGTGTGGCATACCTGTTTGTTTCGGCCACAACTATGTCTAAAAGCTCCGCAGTCAAGAACAGCTCAAAAAATCCCAGGGCCGAACCGATCTGAGCCGTCTCAACCCGAACTCCAGACTGGGCGGTGAAAGGGGGAACTACAGGTGCGGCTGAAGTTGGGGACTGCCAATCAGGGTTTGCCAGCACCTCTGGGATTCTAGGGGCTCTACGGGCACGTCTTTGTGGTGGCTGCGACGGGGTCACTACTGCACGTGCCACCGTACCAGCTTCAACTGCCCTTCTGGTGCTCGCTACTTCACCAGGTTGTACGGCAGTGCTGGTACTAGGTCCAGGGAGGGCTGGGCTGCTGGTGTATGCCTCACCACGTAATCCGACAGCACCAGCCCCACTCTGCTGCTCTTGAAGCGGATCCTGCGCAACCTGCGGTCTAGCGACACAGGGCCGGGTACGCCTGGTGGTATCAGGGACCTCAGCCTCCTCGTCCGAACTTTGGGTCAGAGAGCCACTGCTTTCTACAGGTTCGTATTCTGACCCGCTGGATTCATCAGATGAGGGTTCCCACTCCTCATCCGACTGGGTCAGAAGCCTGTAGGCCTCTTCAGAGGAATACCCGCTGTTAGACATGTGGGCAACTAAATTTAGGGGTATTCCCTGAGACTACCCAAGAAAAAAAAAGCAAGCCTGTCTTACAAAGGGGAGGCTAGCGAAGTACCGGAGGCCGCTGCGGTTGATAAAAAATATCAAAACTGATTTTTTTATCGCCGCAGTGCGTGTAAAGTGAATGTGCAGTGATCAAAAAAAATTTTTTTTTTTGTCACTGCGGTGGGGCGGGTGTGGGCGAACGCACGTGTGGGCGACCGATCAGGCCTGATCGGGCAAACACTGCGTTTTGGGTGGAGGGCGAACTAAAGTGACACTAATACAATTATAGATCTGACCGTGATCAGTTTTGATCACTTCCAGATACTATAAAAGTACAAATGCTGATTAGCGATACGCTAATCAGCGAATAACGGACTGCGGTGCGGTGGGCTGGGCGCTAACTGATCGCTAACTACCTAACCAAGGGACCTAAACTATACCTAAAACCTAACGGTCAATAACAGTGAAAAAAAAAAGTGACAGTTTGCACTGATCACTTTTTTCTTTTCACTTGTGATTGACAGGGGTGATCAAAGGGGTGATCAAAGGGTTAATTGGGGTTCAGGGGGGTGATCAGGGGCTATAGTGTAGTGTTTGGTGTACTCACTGTGAAGCCTGCTCCTCTGCTGGATCCAACCGACGAAAAGAACCAGCAGAGGAGCAGGCAGCCATATAACAGATCATATTTACAAATATGATCTGCTATCTGGCACTTTGATTGGATTTTTTAAAAATCAGCAACCTGCCAGCCACGATCATTGGCTGGCAGGTTGCTGACGAAATACTTCTGTGCGAAATGCCGGCGCGAACTGCGCATGCGCGCGCGCATAGTCGCGTCATCTCGCGTCTCGCGAGATGACGCGTATATGCGTGACTGTGCGCAGCGCTGCCACCTCCGGAACGCACATGTGCGTTAGGCGGTCCGGAGGTGGTTAAAGGAAACTGTGCAGCGCATCCCAGAACAAACAGTACCTGCAAGGACAGAGCCCAGGACTGCAGCGGTGAATAGGGAAGCACAGGCAGCAGATCACCGCTGAACACAGCACCCAGGACCACAGTGGTAAGCAGAACAGCGTCGCACAGCAGCCACTGTTACAGTACTTCCCCCCCTTACGCCCCCTCTTCTTGGGGTCATGACGAGACAGGAACCTTTTTACCAAGTCCGGAGGATGAATGTTTTCCTCTGGTTCCCAAGACCCTTCCTCAGGATCAAAGCCTTTCCAGTCCACAAAATAGTAGATCTTCTTCCCATGCTTCTTGATGTCCAGAATGTCTTTGACCTCAAATACCTCGTCAGAATCTCCAGATACCGGAGTCAGAGTAGAGGGAGCTATAGGGAAGCGATTAAGAATTACTGGTTTCAGAAAGGACTAGTTGATAGCGAATATTCTAATTGCGAATTTTTATTACGAATATCGGCACTTTGAGAATTTGCCAAGATGTAGAATATAGTGCTATATATTCGTAAACGCAAATATTCTAGATTTTGTTTTCATCAGTAACCCCCCTTCCTGCTTGTGGGCCAATGAGAAGGCTGCAATATCTTTGTCAGAGCTTAGCAACATCCCTAGCAACCAATAGGAAAGTTGTCTACCCCTTTACTATATAAGAAACTCCCCAGCAGCCATTTTCTACTGTTTTTTTGGAGAGAGAGAGAGAGAGAAATGTTATCCACTTACATTAGATAGTTAGTTAGCTCATATATATAATGCAGATAGTTAGTGGGAGATAGTCAGTGTAGGTTAGATAGTGATATAGTATAGCTGATATGTTCCAGTGCAGGGTGTTAGGTAGTGTGATAGGAATTAGTTTCTCTGCTGTCCATACATATATGCTACAGACATAGTGCTGTGATGTCACAACAATACTTAGTGCAACAATCAGTAATATCTACTCAGACCTGATAAAATGTGAAGTTGCATGTATTGTGCAAAAAATATGCGCATTATTAGTGCCAATTTGCGCAATTGCGAAAATAATGACTGGAGATCACGAATTCTAGAATTTGCTAATTTATTGCGAATATTATGCGAAAAATTCACAAAATATTGTGAAAACGAATATTGCCTATGCCGCTCATCACTAGTAAGGACACGTGGAAGGCATTAGGAATCCGCAGAGAGAGGTAACTTATATGTCACTTCGTTGATCCTCCTCAATACTTCAAAGGGTCCAAGGAACCTAGTAGCAAACTTGAAACTGGGAAACCTTAAGTGGATATTTTTAGAGGAGAGCCATACCTTATCTCCAGATGAGAACTGAGGTGGTCTTATTCTTCTCTTGCCTGCATTTGTTTTCATGCGAGTCACCGCTTTGTTTATGCAGTCCTTGGTGTCACGCCAAATTTTCAAAAAATTCCTAAAAGAGGAATCCGCAGCTGGTTTCCCAGATGATATAGGAACAGGGAGAGGAGTACAAGGGTGTTGTCTATAAATAACAAAGAATGGAGAGGATACAGTAGAACTCAGCCCAAGGTAGCAAGTGTACTCATAGTTCTCTAATATTTGATTGACCCGCTCTACTTTCCCATTGGTCTGGGGATAACCAGAAGAGAAGTCTAGCTCAATTTCGAGCAGCCGGCAAAGAGCTCTCCAGAGCTTAGAGGTAAACTGGACTCCTCGATCAGAAACAATATGCCAAGGTAGTCCATGCAAGTGGAATATGTGTTTCACGAACAGTTTAGCAAGTTCAGTCCAGCCAAAGGAACGAAGTGTGCCATCTTGGAGAACCGGTCCACAACCACCCAGATAACTGTACATCCGGCAGAAGAGGGCAGATCGGTAACAAAGTCCATGGCAATGTGTTGCCATGGGGCATCAGGGACAGGAAGAGGTAACAGCCCAGGTGGTTTGGTCCTGGAAACTTTATTCTGAGCACAGACGGTGCAGGCAGACACATAATCACATAATCACGCACATCCTTAGGCAGTGTGGGCAACCAGTAGTGGCGAGACAAAAGTTCTAAGGTCTTTCAGATCCCTGGGTGACCAGCCAGTTTGGAGTTGTGCCCCCAAGCTAGAATACGTTTACTCTTGGCAATCGGCACAAATGTTTTCCCCGGAGGGATGTCTTTGACCAGGACAGGAGCCACTGTGATCAATTGAGCAGGATCTACAATGTACTGGGGGTCCTGGTCGGAGAAGTCAACAGACCGAGACAGAGGGCCCGTCTTGATGTTCTTCTTGGCCCGTCAAAAGTGAAGCTCAAAATCAAAACGGGAGAAGAAGAGTGTCCTCAATGTGGCTTGGCAAGGGTTCAGACACTGGGACATCTGCGGATATGTAAGGTTCCTGTGGTCGGTGAAGATCATCACCGGATGCTGGGCTCCCTCCAATAGATAACGCCACACTTGCAAGGATAGTTTTATGGCCAGAAGCTCTCTATCTCCTATACAGTAATTCCTCTCTGGGGGGGGGGGGGGGGAGAAAAGCTTGGAGAAAAATCCACATGTAAACATCTTGCCCTTGGAACCTTTCTGTAGTAAAACAGCACCGGCTCCTATGGAGGAGGCGTCCACTTCTAAAAAGAATTGGCAGGAGACATCGGGATGACAAAGAACAGGTGCAGAAGCAAAGGACCTCTTTAATTGGACAAAGGCGGCTTCAGCCTCAGGAGTCCAGACTCTGGCATTCACCCCTTTCTTACTAACAGCGGAGATTGGAGATGTAAGAGCTAAAAAATTTGGGATGAACTGACGATAAAAATGAGCAAATCAAAGAAGGCGCTGTATAGTGTGAAGATCTTGTGGGCGGGGCCAGTCCATTACCGCATTCAATTTTTCAGGATCCATCTGCAACCCTGCATCCAAGATGATGCATCCGAGGAACGGTACAGTGGATTTTTCAAAGATGCATTTCTCACGTTTGCCATAAAGTCGATTCTCTCTCAACCGCTTTAAAATTAAACGTACGTGCATCCGGTGAGTGGTCAGATCTGGAGAATAGAAAAGTATATTGTCCAGGTACACTATCATGCAGACATAGAGCAGGTCCCGGAAGATATAATTTACCAACTCCTGGAATTCCCGTGGGAGCATTACACAGACCGAAGAGCATAATGAGATTCTCCTACTGACCATCACAAGTGTTGAAAGCAGTCTTCCACTCATCACCCTTTCAAATGCAAATAAGGTTGTATGCACCGTGCAGGTCTAATTTAGTTAAGACCTTAGCTCCCAGGATCCTGTCAAAGAGTTTGAAGATTAGCAGAAGAGGGTATCGATTCTTGACCGTGACCTTATTCAGACCTCAATAGTTGATACAGGGCTGTAAGGACCTATCTTTCTTCTGTACAAAGAAAAACTGGCGAAGTAGATTTTCGGATAAAACCCCTATCAAGATTCTCTTTGATGTAATCAGACATCTCTTGGGTCTCAGGAAGTGAGAGTGGGTAGATTCAACCACATGGAGGAGTGGCACCAGGCAGAAGGTCAATCGGACAATCATATGGATGGTGAGGAGGCAGGGTCTCGACCTCTTTCTTACTGAAGACGGGACGGTGCGCAAACGCGATCAAATGTTCGCGAACCGCAAGTTTGCGGCGGGTCCCATTCATTTTAATGGCAGGCATACCTGAAAAACCTTCAGCTCATATTTTCAGCCAAGAAATAATTACTAGAAGTGCACAAATAGTCCCACAACATGGACAGTGACATACCAGATGTATTTTTTTGAATTTGCGATCTCCATTCATAATTTTTTTTAATGCGAAATATCAGCAATATAGTTTTTGCGTACGCGCATGCGCAAATGCACTATACAGTACCCAAATGCACTATAAAGAAAGTATATTGGTATATAACACCCCGCTTCAATATTGGGGGGCGACTGGTATATCACACCAGTAGAAATTATTTGTTCCAATAACACTTGTCCCTCTATATACCTGCAGTATCACAGCAGAACAGCACACAACTGCCGCACAATACAAATGCACTATAATATACTTTCTAACATAGAAATATATTATAACATTGTACAAGGAAGGCAATCCATTAGAATATACATAAATATAAAACGTAACCTTTAAAAATGTTACTACGAGGGTCCATTCACACGTCCGTAAGTGTTTTGCAGATCCGCAAAACACGGGCACCGGTAATGTGCATTCCGCAATTTGTGGACCGCACATCGCCGGCACTATAATAGAAAATGCCTAATCTTGTCTGCAATTGTGGACAAGAATAGGACATGTTCTATTTTTTTGCGGAAACTGAAGCACGGATGCGGAAGTGCGGATCCGAAAATGCGGATGCGGACAGCACATTCCCGCCCCATTGAAAATGAATGGGTCTGCACCCATTCCGCAAAATTGTGGAACGGATGTGGACCCATTTTGCGGACGTGTGAATGGAAAAGATATCCCTCAAAATGAAAATAAATTAAATTAATAAAGTTAAGCAAAAAGCATAGATGTGGTAGGCAATAACAAGTGCCCGGTGGCACTAAATCAGAAACCATATGTCCTACCGCAATCGGGGGGTTCCACTGCACATCCATGAATCCCGGAGGGAAAGCAAAAAACATCTATCCCTGGGCTAGATGATGATGTGGTATTGAAGGACAGGGTGGGCAAAGAACTGTCCCTGATATTGCCCTACAGGGGGGTGCTATTCTGGCCCTGATAGCCTAACCACAGACTACATGCCCTGATAAGAGCAACCCCATCCGGAACCTTACCCTATATGAAAATGGCCCTAGTAAGCCCCTAGCTCCTAGGCCCCTGACTTCCAGGTGATCACTATATAGATCTATGTGTTTTTGGCTCATTATAAAAGTATATTATAAGTATATTGCACCCCTCTGTGTATCACACATATCGATAGCATACCTATACCAGTCCTTAAAAAGACTTTTGTGGTCCTATTAACTAGTGTTTGGTGTCCCTAACAGCCTGTCCCTGCTCCACACAGCAACCTTTCCCTACACTGGCAAAACACTGAATGTAAAATGACAGCCAGATCAGGTTTATTTATAAAATAGGGGGTATGTCCAAGTGCTGAAACGTCTCAATTAGATGTCCTGTACCACCTGATGCATGTGTCATGGGTCAAAGTTCTTCACAATGTAAAAGAATATGCGCGAATATCTCAATATGTTCGGTGAATCGCAAACACGCAAAGTTCCCGGCGAAACGACCGTCGGGTGAACGCAAGGCCATCTCTACTCAAGACATCTTCAAAACTGGCATACTGCTGCGGAAGTCCAGGCAGGTCTTCGGGTACTGTAGGCGAGGAAGCAGTTGGGACCTCCGATAAGCTGGTGGACTGACAGGATGATCCCCAAAGCAGAATCTGACCAGAGTGCCAGTCCAGAACTGGAGTGTGCCGACTCAGACAGGGAAGACCAAGGATAACTGGATTCGTGGACGTGGCAGCACATAGAAGGAGATAATTTCTGAATGCAGAACCCTATTTGCAACTCATGGGGCATAGTAACAGAAATCACAGGTTCGGTAAGTGGCAGTCCATTTACAGAAGCCACTGACAGAGCCCTTTCTAGACAGATGGTAGGGAGCCGGTACTGATGGACCAGAGCTTGCTGAATGAAGTTACGAGCTGACCCAGAGTCCAAGAATGCAAGAGTGATGAAACAGGGGTCCACCACCATGACCAAACAAGAGGCAATGGAAGCACAAGTGGTCACTAACTCCAAAGGAATTTTATGTGCAGCAGTCAGTAGTGATGAGCGGCAGGGGCAATATTCAAATTGGTAATATTTCGCCAATATTTGGGCGAATATTAGCAAATTTGTTTTTCCAGTCACTATTTTCTTGATTGCGCAAATCGGCAATTGAAAAATTTGCGATAAAAATTTGCAATCAACACTACTCCTAAAGTCAAAGATATTGCAGCCTTCTCATTGGCCAACAAACTAAAAGGGAGGGATCATGTGTACTGTTGACGATATTCGATATTCGTTGACAAAATCTTGACGATATTCGCGATAAAAATTCGCATTTCGAATATTCGTGAGCAACACTAGCAGTCAGCTGGAAAGATTATGGCAACAGCTTTTTGGGATACAGAAGGTGTTTTATTACTAGAATTCATGCTGCACAAGACAACAATTATTGGAGACATCTATCCTTCAACAATGAAGGTGTCAGGATCAAGGACTTAGATTCAGCATGGAAACCTGCAGGGTCATGCTGGACCTGTCAGCACTCCGTCATCTGAAACTAATCAATCTTACCTGCCACCACTCATTATATCAGACTGACGAGACACCTTGTATTAAATAACACTTAAGTATACTCTGCAACTGCTAGCATTCACAGGTTACTAAAGCAATATAGGTAACACTTCTTCTAAGGTCATGGAATCGTTAGAACACAAGAAGGCTTTTAGTAAATTGAAGTTTCAACCCCTTAAGGACCCAGGACGAGAATGCTCATCCTAAATGGCAAGTACTTGGTGCCCCAGGACGAGCATTATCATCCTGCGGTCCTTCTGTTCACCCATGTGCAGTGCCACGATCAGCGGCAGGGATCCGGCTGTTACTGACTCCACCAGCATCGGAAGTAACTTACTCCACCGGCATCTGTGATAACGCAGATGCCGGTGGATTAACCCCTTATATGCCGCGGTCAGCGCTGACCGTGGCATATGGGAGGTTTGCGCTCCCTCTCCTCATCCATCGGCTCCCCGTGCTGCGGTGACGGGGACCCAATGGTTGCCATGGCATTACCAATCCATTCAAAGGCATTGGGGCTCGGCAGCTACGGAGGCCTATGAGACCCAACCCCCAGGCTGGATCTCGTAGGCAAACTATCAGTGTATTACACAGTGTAATACACTGATAGTCAATGCAGTACAATACAGATGTAATGTGCTGCATTGAAACAGGGATCAGGTGCTGTAGTGTTTAAGTCCCATAGTGGGACAACAGAAAAAATAATAAAAGTAAAATAAAAGTGTTAACAATAAAATAAAATAAAAGTTTAAATAAAAAAAAGCCCCTTTCACCTAAAAAGAGACATATAAAACTGTAAAAAATTGATTTTTTTTATTTTTTTTATTAGGTATCGCCATGTGCGTAACAACCAGCTCTATGAAAATATCACATAATCCACCCTATCTGGTCAACACCGTTAACATTTTTTAAAATAAAAACTATGCTAAAAAAGCCATTTTTTGTCACCTTTCACCACAAAAAGTGTATAACCAAGTTATCAAAAAGTCAAATGTGCCCCAAAATAGTACCAATCAAACCGTCATATCATCCCACAAAAAAATGTGACCTTACCTAAGACTATGGAGACCTAAAAACATGATTGTTTTTCTTTCAAAAATGCTTATATTGTGTAAAACCAAAATAAATATAAAAAATAGACATATTAGGTATTGCCATGTCCATAACAACCTGCTCTATTAAAATATCATATGATTTACCCTGTCACGGTAAAACCGTAAAAAAATAAAAATAAAAGCCGTGCCAAAAAATAAATTTTGTTGTCACCATACATCACAAAGTGTAATACCAAACAATCAAAAAGTAGTATGTACCCCAAAATGGTACTAATCAAACCATCACCTCATGCCTCAAAAATAGACACTACATAAGATAATTGCCTGAAAAATAAAAATAATATGGCTTTCAGAAAAAGGAGACACAAACATGATTTATTTCAAAAATGCTTTATTATATAAAACTGAAACAAAATAAAAATAAAAGTAGACATATTCGATATAGTCACCTCCATAACAACATGCTCTATAAAAATAGCACATGATCTAACCTGTCAGGTGAACACCGTGAAAAAAAACAAAAAATGTACCAGAACAGCCAATTTTTGGTTACCTTGCCTCACAAAAAGTGCAATACAGAGCAATCAAAAGTCATATATACCACAAAATAGTACCAATAAAAGTGTCACCTTATACTATAATTTACAAAATGGGGTCACTTTTTTGGGAGTTTCTACTCTAGAGGAGCATCCGGGGGTATTTAAATGTCATATGGCAACTTAAAATTATCCCAGTGAAATCTGCCCTCCAAAATCCATGTGGTGGTCCTTTCCTTCTGCGCCCTGCCGTGTAAACAGCAGTTTAAGACCATATATGTGGTGTTTCTGTAAATTGCAGAATCAGGGTACTAAGTATTGAGTTTTATTTGGCTGTTAGCCCTTGATGTGTTACAAGAAAAAATGAATTAAAATGGAAAATCTGCCAAAAAAGTGAAATTTAATAATTGAATCTCCTTTTTCCTTTAATTCTTGTGGAACACCTAAAGGGTTAACAACGTTTGTAAAATCAACTTTGAATAACTTGAGGGGTTAAGTTTCTACAATGGGGGTCATTTTTGGGTGGTTTCCACTATTTAAGCCCCACAAAGTGATTTTAGAATTGAAGTGGTCCTTAAAAAAGTGGGTTTCGGAAATTTTCTTAAAAATTTACTTCTAAAATTCTATGTATGTATGTTTAGAGAAGGCTCACCTCTTAGACAACAATTGGAGTGGGTGCACCTACAAGGAAGATTACACCCAATCTTCAAAAATAGTGTATAAATAAAAAGGTAGTAGGGCACACCTACATTTAAATACACATGGGAGATTTTTGTATAATAAGATTTATTTTATTCAAACAGACGATGTGTATAATAACACATATGTATAGTAGCACATAAAACCTTATTAAACATATACTAGCATGCTATATAATCTTAATGTTACTGCTAAAATAATAAAATCTGTGAAAGATGCACACTAAAATATATACTCGTATAACTAATCCTGGAAAAAAAAAATCCTAGTAAAGTCACAGAAGGGTTAATCCTTCCTATAACTCTGTTTGTCCGTAATGCAGTGCTCATATAGCGAGTCTAGTTGCCAAGCTGTTTGACACAGTCCGTGACATTCAGAAATTTCAAGGCAAAGTTCACAGGATAGCTTCAATATAATCAGGTAAGGACATATAGTTTAGTCCCTCATATTCCTTTTGTTTAAATTGTTGGTGTCCCAGATCTCACTGTCTGTATGTACACTAGTTCGACACTAGTTTTTTACTCACGGTTTTGTAGAGTTGTGCCGGCTTTATTGCGGTTAGCGTGGCGTCCCACGTGTAATGCGCTTGCAGGCAGTGGTGTAGCTTCCGAAATGTGGATTCAGGGATCTTCGGTCATCAATTGCAGGAGTGCCGTATTAGTGAATTTATGTGAAGCAGTTCCTGCACAGGTGCTCTAATCAAGCAGCAGGTCAGTTTTTACTACGGCTGTCGATTTTCGATTTTTCCTGCCAATTTTTCATTACCAATCCCTCTCCTTATGGTCGATTTGAAGTGCTTCAGTATTCCAATTATATATTTCGTTTCATGGGGTTATCCTTCACCAGACACGTTTGGAGTTACCGAAGACTCCTTCCTCAGTGGCCACTGAGGAAGGAGTCTTAGTTAACTCCGAAACGGAGTCTTAGTTAACTCCGAAACAGAGTCTTAGTTAACTCCGAAATGTGTCTGGTGAAAACTGATCCGTCATGACCCACATTGCAAGTCAATGGGGACGGATCCGTTTTCTCTGATACAATCTACAATAGAAAATGGATCTGTCCCCCATTGACTTTCAATGGAGTTCATGTCGGATCAATCTTGGCTATGTTAAAGATAATACAACCGGATCCTGTGCGCGAGCTGGTCTGAAATCAAATGCGGTCAGCGGGAGCAGGCAGTTCCAAGAACAGCCACTGAGGCCTTCATCGGGCTGTTCTCGGAACTGCTTGCTCCCGCTGACCGCATTTGTTTCAGACCGGCTCGTGGCACAGGCACAGGTAGGGGCTTACTGTGCCTCGCCTGACTTGTGAGAAAAGATGGCAGCCCGCATGTGTTCGTGGGCGAACAATGCGAACTGGCCATCACTGGTTGTATATAGTAACGGAAGTGTTTTTTGCTGAACCCTGCCGGATCCAGCAAAAACACTAGTGTGAAAGTACCTTAAGTCCGGTTGCCTGGGGAAGCAGAAATATTAGTCAGTCCACCAAGCTAGTCATTCCCAAAGAAATGACAGTTTGCTTCTCTCCATGCATGTGTTAAAAAAGGGTCGGTCGATTCCCCCATAACCCCTCTGGCCTGTGATGTAAGAGGAGGCCAGAAATCTTTGTATTGAAATATCTTTTCGAGTATTCACCCTAGCAATTTCATATTACCTCTATCCACTCCATCCTAATGTCCCGCACACGTGCGTACCAAATATGGCGGAGGTAATGGCAGGATGGCTGGAGTTAGGCTACATGCACACGACCTGCAGCTTTTTGCGGTCCGCAAACCGTGGATCCGCAAAAAACGGAAGCCGCCTGTGTGCCTTCCGCAATTTGCGGAACGGGCGGCCATTGATATAACTGCCTATTCTTGTCTGTTTTGCGGACAAAAATAGGACATGTTATATTTTTTTTGCGGGGCCGCGGAACGGAGCAACGGATGCGGACAGCACACGGAGTGCTGTCCGCATCTTTTGCGGCCCATTGAAGTGAATGGGTCTGCATCCGAGCCGCCAAAACGGCAGCTCGGATGCGGACCCAAACAACGGCCGTGTGCATGAGGCCTTATCTAATTGCTCCCGGTTACTGAGCTGGGATCTATTTGATTTTGATACCATGGAAGCATATACATGGCCTGAGTTCTCAGGAGGAAGCACGTGGCTCAAATATGGATTAGGCCACGCATATTGCAAGGTAGGGGTTTCATGTGTGATCATGGCTGGAAAGGACACTAGCCTTTTCCTGACTCCTCTAACGGTTCTTGTCTGCGTAAGGCTTGTATATGACATCTTCACATTTTATGATAGGGGGTCTCTGGTCTCTGTGAAGTTGATCCATCTTACTGATTTTATTGGTACAATTGCAGTAAGCAGGATTGGTGACCAAGTGCACTGGCGCAATATTAATAGTTTTTAGTTTGTGACGCCAATTGCAGCTTGCGCGGGTACTATAACAGGGCCCTTTAAGATGTTATAGCTCACGTACCAGGTGAGGAATGCCAGAGGGGGATAATGTCTCTGTATAGCAGATATGGTAGTGTCAACGGTGTCTCCTACCTTGGTACGGCTGGACTCCTGCATCCTGGCTCACTTGCAATAAAATGAGTGTGGTCAGTAGGAGTGATTGAGAAATGATGGAGATCCAGACAGGAGATATAATTTTTTTATAGTTTTTTATCACGCGCGTGAAAAACGCATCAAAACACATTGCACCCGCACGGAAAAAACTGAACAACTAAACGCAATCACAGACAAAACTGACTGAACTTGCTTGCAAAATAGTGCGAGTTTCACTGAACGCATCCGGCCCCAATCCGCAACACCCGTGTGAAACCAGCCTTAGGCCTCTTGCACACAAACGTATTTTCTTTCTGTGTCCGTTCTCTTTTTTTTGTGGACCGTATGCAGAACCATTCACTTCAATGGGTCTGCAAAAAATACGGAAGTTATTCCGTGTGCATTACGTTTCTGTATGTCCGTATTTCCGTTCCGCAAAAAAAATAGAACATGATATAGAATTGGGTAGGGCACTCTCAGAAATCTAGGACCATGTGAAGATACAGTAAATATGCTTTATTAATGGTAAAATAGACAATCAATAATAATAATGGACAATCAATAAAATAGGAGAACAATTCGGTATGTGGTATACATCACTCCTAAAAAACCTCTGATGTGAATAGTGGTTGTAAAAACAGCAAGATAGACAGTGAGTAGAAGTAGTGAAATTAGCAGCAAAAACCCTCCCACTGAGGAAGGGGTCAATGCAAGTACCCCGAAACGCGTCTGGTGCTACATCCCCCGCTCTGTGACCAGATTTACTTATCTATCATTGAATCCTACCGACCAGAGGGAGTGAGACATCTGCGAAAGCAATCTACGCGACTAAGACGGCTAAAGACACAGAGGGTTCGATACACTTACTGGCCCACGTGTTGAATCATAGCCTGCTAGCGTGGTCCTTACTAACAAAGAAACTCCTGATACCAGCGTGCTACAATATTGCCGGCACAACGCAGGGAGCGAAAATATCTCA
Organism: Bufo gargarizans; assembly: GCF_014858855.1. Classification (NCBI taxonomy): domain Eukaryota; kingdom Metazoa; phylum Chordata; class Amphibia; order Anura; family Bufonidae; genus Bufo; species Bufo gargarizans. Next base: position 530,150,269 of record NC_058082.1, on the reverse strand, counting down.
AGGTCTGGTAGAGTCTATTCCGATAGAAACCGAATTCGAGGAAGGGGGGGCAAAAGAGTGAAAATAAAAGAGTCCAGTTGCCCCCCGAAACAATGCCAGAACAGGTCAGAAGCACAGAGGGTAAGAAATAAGCTCCGAGTCCTCTCTACAAATGCTCGCAGTTTAGGTAAAAAAATCAATGAACTTGGGTCAATAATGGCATCTGAGAATGTAGATTTAGTGGGTGTTACGGAGACATGGTTTAATGAAAGAAATGACTGGGACATAACCATACCAGGGTACTCTTTATACAGAAGAGACAGAGAAGGCAAGAAAGGAGGAGGAGTGGCCCTGTATGTGAAAGATAGCATTAAATCTAACCTAATACAAGTTGGTGAGGCCAACATAGAGTCAGTTTGGGTTACGTTGCAGTTTGCTAATCATGCAGTAACTCGTGTAGGTGTGATATATAGACCACCTGATCAAGTTAAAGAACTAGATGATCTACTAGTTGAAGAAATAGCTAAAATGACAATGAAAGGAGAAGTTATCATTATGGGAGATTTCAATCTTCCAGATATAAACTGGAAAACCAAAATAGCAAGTTCTACCAGGAGTACAGATATTCTAAATTCCCTACTGGGGTTATCCCTACAACAAATGGTTGAGGAGCCAACCCGGAGGGAGGCCATTTTGGATTTGATATTCACAAATGGGGATTCGGTATATGATGTCATTGTAGGCGAAACCTTGGGATCTAGTGATCACCAGTCAGTGTGGTTTAATATAAGAACTGTGAAAGAGTCCCACCACACAAAAACAAAAGTTTTAGATTTTAGAAAAACAGACTTTTCAAAAATGAAATTAGTCATAAATGAGTCCTTATCAGACTGGAACGGATTACATGGAGTCCAGGAGAAATGGGACTACTTAAAATGTGCATTATTGAAGGCAACAGAAAATTGCATTAGACTTGTCAGTAAAAGCAAAAAAAGGAAGAGACCACTGTGGTACTCAGCAGAAGTGGCCCAAATCATTAAAAATAAAAAGCTAGCATTTTGTAATTATAAAAAAACCCAGAGCAATGAAGATAAGGAAATCTACAAGATTAGGCAGAAAGAGGCCAAGCAAGTTATAAGAACTTCTAAAGCTCAGGCAGAAGAAAAACTAGCTCAGTCTATGAAAAAAGGGGATAAGACATTCTTCAGATATATAAATGAAAAAAGGAAATTAAAACAAGGAATAACTAAATTAAAAATAAAGGACGGAAGGTATGTAGAAGAGAATAAAGGGCTAGCCGACTGCCTTAATGAATACTTCTGTTCAGTTTTTACAAAAGAAAAAGAAGGAGAAGGACCTCCACTAGAAAGGATGACTATTAAATCGTTTGATGCATGTGTCTTTACAGAGGAAGATGTTCTAAGTTTGCTGTCTAAAGTGAAGACAAATAAGTTACAGGGGCCTGATGAGATACACCCAAAATTATTAAAAGAGCTTAGTGGTGAGCTGGCAAAACCGTTAACAGATTTATTTAACCAATCATTAGTAACAGGAGTCATCCCGGAAGATTGGAAATTGGCAAATGTCGTGCCCATTCACAAGAAAGGTAGTAAGGAGGAATCGAGCAACTATAGACCAGTGAGTCTGACATCAATAGTAGGCAAATTAATGGAAACCCTATTAAAGGATAGGATTGTGGAACATCTAAAATCCCATGGATTGCAAGATGAAAAACAGCATGGGTTTACTTCAGGGAGATCATGTCAAACAAATCTTATAGATTTTTTTGACTGGGTGACTAAAATAATAGACAGTGGTGCAGTAGACATCGCATATCTAGATTTTAGTAAGGCTTTTGACACTGTCCCACATAGAAGACTTATCAATAAACTGCAGTCATTGAGCATGGACTCCCATATTGTTGAGTGGATTAGGCAGTGGCTGAGTGACAGACAACAGAGGGTTGTAGTCAATGGAGAACATTCAAAACAAGGTCATGTTACCAGTGGGATTCCACAGGGATCTGTACTGGGACCAATTTTGTTTAATATCTTCATAAGTGATATTGCAAAAGGCCTCGATGGTAAGGTTTGTCTTTTTGCTGATGACACAAAGATATGTAACAGGGTTGATGTTCCTGGAGGGAAACGCCAAATGGAAAAGGATTTAGGAAAACTAGAAGAATGGTCAGAACTCTGGCAACTGAAATTTAATGTGGATAAGTGCAAGATAATGCACCTGGGGCGTAAAAACCCAAGGGCAGAATATAGAATATTTGACACAGTCCTTACCTCAGTATCTGAGGAAAGGGATTTAGGAGTAATTATTTCAGAAGACTTAAAGGTGGGAAGACAATGTAATAAAGCAGCACGAAATGCCAGCAGAATGCTTGGATGTATAGGGAGAGGTATAAGCAGTAGAAAGAGTGAAGTGCTTATGCCGCTGTACAGAACACTGGTGAGACCTCACCTGGAGTATTGTGCGCAGTACTGGAGGCCATATCTCCAGAAGGATATAGATACTCTAGAGAGAGTTCAGAGAAGAGCTACTAAACTGGTCCATGGTTGCAGGATAAAACTTACCAGGAAAGGTTAAAAGACCTTAATATGTATAGCTTGGAAGAAAGAAGAGACCGAGGGGATATGATAGAAACTTTTAAATACATAAAGGGAATCAACTCGGTAAAGGAGGAGAGCATATTTAAAAGAAGAAAAACTACCACAAGAGGACACAGTTTTAAATTAGAGGGGCAAAGGTTTAAAAGTGATATCAGGAAGTATTACTTTACTGAGAGAGTAGTGGATGCATGGAATAGCCTTCCTGCAGAAGTGGTAGCGGCAAATACAGTGAAGGAGTTTAAGCATGCATGGGATAGGCATAAGGCTATCCTTCATATAAGATAGGGCCAGGGACTATTCATAGGATTCAGATATATTGGGCAGACTAGATGGGCCAAATGGTTCTTATCTGCCGACACATTCTATGTTTCTATGTTTCTAAATAAATTGCTTGCAAGCTATTCAATAGCGGGACGCCGCTATCTACCCTGTCTTAGCGGGACGCTGCTTTATTCAGGTGTGGTTTCATATGACATTAACTTTATGTTTGGGGACAGACTGACTTTTAACGGAATGAAGTAAAAAGGACTATTCTAGCGAATATTAGTGATGTACACGTCTGACCTTCGATAATTTTTTAGGCCGAATTTTTTGCTGGTCGATTTTTGACAAAACATTGAGTCATTTTTATCAAGTCAATAATATCGAGTTTGCCCCCAATCGATTACTTTACCTACTTGCTTGAAATTTGCTGCTAATTTCACTACAGGTCACAGAGCGGGTGATGTAGCACCAGACGCGTTTCGGGGTACTTGCATTGACCCCTTCCTCAGTGGGAGGGTTTTTGCTGCTAATTTCACTACTTCTACTCACTGTCTATCTTGCTGTTTTTACAACCACTATTCACATCAGATGTTTTTTAGGAGTGGTGTATACCACATACCGAATTGTTCCCCTATTTTATTGATTGTCCATTATTATTATTATTAATTGGCTTCCATTATTGATTGTCTATTTTACCATTAATAAAGCATATTTACTGTATCTTCACATGGTCCTAGATTTCTGAGAGTGCCCTACCCAATTCTATATCATTTTCCTTTATATCGAGTGAGTGTTCTCGTAGGTAGGAGCACCTTGTTTTTGGTGTTCTGGTTCCTAGTGCGACATCTCAACTTTTTTTAAAAATAGAACATGTCTTATTATTGTCCTCATTACGGACAAGGATAGTACTGTTCTATTAGGGGCCAGCTGTTCCGTTCTGCAAAATGCGTAATGCACACGGATGTCATCTGTATTTTTTGCGGATCCCTTTTTTGCGGACGGCAAAATACATACGGTTGTGTGCAAGAAACTTTATACCTTATGTTTGTGGAGGTTCCAATCGTGGTTTTGGTTCACAATCACTGATGGAAATCACTGACCAAAACATTGACGTGTGAATGAGGCTTAAGGCTGTGTTTACATCTTTGGTGAACGTTTCCAGCAAGCTGGTCCGGCAGAAAACAGCCTGCAGCGTTCACTGTATTCGGCATTGTCGGATTCAACAGCTCACCGCTGGATCCCTTTTGACTATAATGGGATCCGGCAGTAATCCGTCCGCTTTCTGCCATAAATGCTGGGTTTCGGCCGGACAAATACCGCTACAAGCAGCAGTTTTAGTCTGGCTGACAGTCGGCATTTATGCCGGAATCATTTCTAACGGCGATGTGAACGCAGCCTAACTCCAGCCTAATAGTTGATGATTCTATCAAAAAAATAGAATCACCTCAGAGCAACATTGTTTCAGCACTGCAAAACTGCTTGGTTTTTGCTGCAAACATATGGATAGGTTTTTATATTCTGTTTTAGTATCGTTCTTTCCATTTTTTTTATATTTTTATTTTTTTACAGAAAATTTTACCTCACAAAATATATTGCATTGATACATGTAAGAACCACACAAGCTCGTCAGCGGGGTATGAGTGTGCAGATTTCAAAGCTCTATAAGTAAATACAGTATATTACAAAAATGAACTGTAGCCCATTTAGAATGGTTTAAAATAAACTAAAATAAAGGGATAGTGACCTTTTTACATATCATAATAACTTTATAGTATAGGCCATTATGGAGGTGGCAAATTTGTATAGCTTATTTTTGTATTCATTTAATATTGAGAAATTCAATTTTCTGGGGTACTTTCTAACCTAACTGTACGTCAGGGTGAGGGAAGTTACCTCTTAGGGTGGGTTCACACTAGCGTTAGGGATTCCGTTATGGCCTTCCGTTATACCATGGTTATAACTGAAAATAACGGAATACCCAGACAGAATGCAAAATGGAAGCCTTTAAAAGGCATTCCGTTTGCTTTCCGTCCTAATAGAAGTCTATGGGCAAGCATAACGGATCCGACGGGACTTTGTTTTCCGTCTTGCATTACGGGACCCAGAAGGATCCGTTTTGATTCCCATAGCCTTCTATCAGGACGGAAAGCAAACGGAATGCCTTTTAAAGGCTTCCGTTTTGCATTCCGTCATAATACAAGTCTATCGGCAGTATAGAAGATCCGTCCTTCCGTCTTATGGATTCCGTTATTTTCCGTTATAACCATGTTATAACGGAAAGCCATAACGGAATCCCTAACGCTAGTGTGAACCCAGCCTTACTTTTACGTGCAGTTATGTCAAGGTACAGAAAGGGGTTAAAAGATAACATGATGGTAAGCTAAAGCCGCAAATAAAAATGCATCTTACTTTTAGGGTATGGCCACACATTCAGGTTTTTTTAATGCGTTTTTTGAAGGGAAAGCCAGAAGTGGATTCAGAAGAAGTAGTGTCTGTCCTTTATTCTTTCCTTTTATGATCCATACCTAATTTTGTTTTCCAAAAAGGCATGAAAAAAACCTGAATATGTAACCATTCCCTTATTATTAAAGGGTCACTGAGCTTTCACAAAACTCTTGATATGTCATAAGGACATAAGGTGTGAGTGCTGAGACTCCTACCGATCTCTAGAGCGAGTATTCTGACTCCGATTGCTGTGATAGCGATCTATCCCTTGTAAGACCTCTATGCCAGGGAGGGCCAAACTGAGGCTCTCCAGCTGTTGCAAAACTACAACTCCCAGCATGCCCAGACTACCTACAGCTATCAGCCTACAGCAGGGCATGGTGGGAGTTGTAGTTTTACAACAGCTGGAGAGCCTCAGTTTGGCCATGCCTGCTCTATGCCTAGCCTGTATAAGCAGATATAATCACTGCGGACTATCCTCATCAGATAGCTGAACTCACCAATACCGTGTTCATCCACAAGTCGCTTTATTCTGTACATCAAACAACAGGATACAGCAGAATGAATGGATCTCAGTATTATGCGGTCAAAAGATGATACTTTCTTTAGCGTACCATGAAGAATACATGTGTCCCTGTTACATGTGGTCTGTTAGCTGCATCCATGATACAGGGAAAGCTGTACTCCAGAAGAAGGGTGGAACATTGAAAAGGCATTCTGTCTCTCCGAGTGGGAATGCACCTACAATGTGAATTTCAGACCCTCCATGATTTCTAAGGGGGAGAACTTGCAAAATCGCAGGGTGTTCAAATACTTCTGTTACTCACTTTATATAAAGTCTTCAATTATTCACACGTCAGTGTTTGGTCAGTGATTTCCATCAGTGATTGTGAGCCAAAACCAGGTGCGGCTCTAAACACAGAACAGGTGCAGATCTTTCTCTTATACCTTATGTCTGTGGAGCCTCCAATCCTGGTTTTGGCTCACAATCACTGATGGAAATCACTGACCAAAACACTGACGTGTGAATGAGGCTTAAAGGGGTTTTGCCACTTCAGCAAATAGCATTTATTAGGCAGAGAAAGTTTCCATGGTTACGACCACCCTGCAGTCCAGCAGCGAGCGGTGGCTGTGCTTGTACACTATAGAAAAAAGGACCAGCCTACGTGAGCTCCCAGGGTCCCGGCCACCAGAGAGGCTGGCATTTTTTCTTATAGTGTGCAAGCACGACCACCACTGCTGGATTACAGGGTGGTTGTAACCATGCAAACGAGCCGTGTATAATGTGATAGAAAAATGAAGACAATATGGACAATCACAATACATTAGTAAGTGCCTTGTATTAACTTTCTCTACATGATAAATGCCACTTGTGAAGTGAGACAGCCCTTTAAGACCGCCCCGATCAACTATAAGTGACTGAGAGCTATGTACATATGTTTACACGCTTAGGCCTCATGCACACAAACGTATTTTCGGTTTGCATTTTATACGGATGAAATGCGGAACCAATTCATTTCTATGGGGCCGCAAAAAAATGTGGACAGCACACGAATGTTATATGTTTGCTGTCTAAATCCATTTATCATGTAGAGAAAGTTAATACAAGGCAGTTACTAATGTATTGTTATTATCCATATTGCTTCCTTTGCTGGCTGGATTCATTTTTCTATCACATTATACATGGCTCGTTTCCATGGTTACAGCCACCCTGTAATCCATCAGTGGTGGTCATGCTTGCACACTATAAGAAAAAAGGCCAGCCTTTCTGGTGGTTGAGACCATGGGAGCTCACGTAAGCTAGTGCTTTTTTCCCCTTTAAGATCTCACATCTGCCAGGTCTCCAGATGATCATACATCAGAGAATGTAGCAGAAAGCAGCTTTCTCCTTCTCAGTTGGAGGTTAGCTTTTGCTAACAGATTAAAGTGCACTGGATTCTGCTCATTATAACACCAAGGTAATGGAATTGCCCTTTCATGACACAATTAGTATGCCATCCCGTACATGGGAGAGAAACGTCTTCAGCTTTCCGGGAAGAATACATACCACAAGGAGGTGCAAGCTCATATCTAGGTCTAAATACCAGCAACTTAACTAAGCAATAGCAGATACGTAACTTCATTTGACCACAACAGAATGATATTGGAACAGTCCAGTGTCAAATCTTTGTTAAAGAGTGAAACGTTTGACGTTTGTATTTGACAGACCCATGCCATCCCTGTTATTTCTCCTGGAAATGAATACAAATACATAGACTTGTTGATTCTATCAATTTCCAGAAGGGGCAATCTGAGTAAAGGCCCCTTTAAATGGGTCAACATAGTGGGTAATTATCAGGAACAAACTGCTTATTACCAGTAATTTACATACAGCAATTTTAACCTCCCAGAGTTATGTTATGAAACTATTTTACCCCGCTACAACCTGTTAAGTGTATCTGCATTGTCATCCTGTGTAATTTAACATCACATCCTCACAAATGTGCATATTCTGAGCCTGTTACATGCATTTTGCTGTAATTTCCATGTACACCAGCAGGTGGCAGCAATGTGTCAGCAGGGCTTTAGTAACAGTTTAGCTACCCCTCTTTGAGCAGAGTGGGCTCGCCCATGTCCTGCCTCATGGGGAGAGAAGGAAGTTCAGTGAGTGTGCAAGCCACCCCGGCTAGGGGAAGGCTGTACTGGTAGGAGCTCCCAGTTCTAGGGATCCCAAACCAGGATCTAGTCTCGGCTGAGAAAAAAGATCCCCATTCCCAGACTGAGCCTTTCAGCCTCAGCTGGTGGAAAGCAAGCAGCTACCTCCAGAACTCCAGGAAGAACCAAACCCTGTGAGCATAATTGTGAGTACCATCCAGAGACCAGGAGAAGCCAAATTCCTCTAGTCTCTAGCTAGTCAGTCCCCAATACAGCAGAAGATAGATTCCTGCCATACATTGCCAATACCTGCTGGGACTTCAGACTATTGCTGTATCTCATATGGATTACTGCTGCATCAAGTAAAGACCAGTTTGAATTATATTCCAAGTCTGGATCTCATTCATTGCTACCAAGTTCCTCAATTACTCCTACTAGCAACACACTCATTTATTGCAAGTGAGCCAGGATCCAGGAGTCCAGCCGTACCAAGGTAGGAGACACCGTTGACACTATTACTACTGCTACACAGAGACATTATACCACTCTGGTATTCCTCACCTGGTACGTGAGTTACAACACCTTAAAGGGCCCTGAGACTGTACCCTGCGCACGCTGCATATGGCGTCACGAACAAAAACTCTTAACTATCATTTACACGTGATCCAGTCATTGCATATTATAGCGTCAGTGTGCATTATTCCAATCCAGCTTACTGCACAATCATCTACTCAGTGTGCACATGAGTCACTGCAGCGATCGCTCATTTGCGTAGAGGATCATTACTTCTGGGAAGCAGTGCACTGTTTAGACAGAACAATCAGTTGCCCAGAAATTATGTGACATCCGGTTTGACATTACTGCAGCCAATCACTGGGCAGTTCAGCGGAGGATCTCAGGCCCGAAGGAGAAGGAGCGGAGAGCCAGCACCAGGAAACAGGTAAGTAACCTTCCCTTTACAGGTTCGGCCAAAACCCAACCCATTCTTGCACAAATCCTTTAACTGTAGATGGATGGTACAAATGTAAATAGGCCCAAAGTAGAGATAGCAAGACATAAGTCTGCCAGGAAAAAAGATGGCACGTCGAGGACTTGTACACATCTGCGTTGACTTTTCCATCATTCTTTTCTGTCAGAGGAACAGGAAAACATAAATAATGGATCGCTCAATCAGACTGAATGACGGATACATGTGGAACATCTGTCATTTCTGGCAGAAAGAAAAGTCCTGCATACAGGATGCTTTCTTCTGCCAAATAAAATAAATCTGACGGATTAGACACCAACTGAGCAGAAAAGACACTTAAAAGCACCCATTTAAATAAATTGGAATTAAAAAGGACAACATTTTTCTGTTCGTCTGACAGAGCAGGATAATGGAAAAGTCAACGTAGATGAGAACAAGCCCTGAGATCAATGATTTCTGCGTTGTTGGCCAAAGCTATCTGTAAGCTGCTACACCCAAACTGATGCCTTCCATTTATACCGACCAGGTTAGAAAATGTCTCCTACTAACGTCTCTACTAACTGGAAGATATCGGACAAGAGCAGCAGTGGTCATAGATCATGTAGTCAGAGATCATGTAGTTAGAGATAATGTGTAAACCAAATATTGCAAAAAATGCCCTGTCATAGAGCTTTGGACTGGCCCACAGGGGTTCAGGTGAATTCCTCGGTGGGCCCCTGGGCAAGGTTGTGTCACGGATGTAGTAGGGGAGAACACCAAAAGACAATCAAGAAGGAAGGGGAAAGACACTAGGCCTCACCGCTAGGGAAGGAAAAGGGTCACCACCTATAAAACCCTGCTCCTGGCCCTAACTCCTATCCGTATGGGCACCTCTCGATGGTAGAGATACCCATACACGGGAACCTAGAAAACCCTGGTGACCCTCAGATGCCCTATAGATATTGACAGGGCAGAGACCACCTGTTCCTTCCCTGGTGAAGGAACTAGCATCTCACTGAGGCCTAGTAGACAACCGGGGGGGGGGGGGGGGGGGGAACAAAACACAACAAGGGGAATACTTAACATCAGAGGATAAAGGATGAACCGGACTTCAACACGAACCACACTCCAGCTCTTCCAAGACCAAATGAAGCTATCCCAAGCAAGGAGTGATGGGAAAAGTCAGAATAAATAGGGCGAGGTAAAGGTCACATGATCCACACCTGAACAGGAGGTGTGGGCATACTAGCAACACACAGACAAAGTGAAACCCCCAGTACCCCCCCTTCTACGGTGACCTACAAGCACCCAGGACCGACCTTATCAGGATGAGCTCTGTGGCATGCTCTCACCAGACGACTAGCATTAACATCGGTCGCTGGAACCCACGTCCTCTCCTCTGGTCCATACCCTCTCCAATGAACGAGATACTGGAGGGATCTCCGGAGAACTCGGGAGTCCACAATCCTGCTGATCTGAAATTCTATATTGCCGTCCACCATGACAGGAGCGGGAGGCAAGGAGGACGGCTCAACAGGTTCGACACATTTCTTTAGCAACGTTTTATGAAATACGTTATGGATTTTCAATGCCTTAGGAAGTTCAAGATGGAAGGCTACAGGGTTAACAATGGCAGGGATCTTATATGGACCAATAAATCTTGGGCCCAACTTCCAAGAAGGTACCTTAAGTTTAATGTTTCTTGTAGACAACCACACAGAATCATCCACTCTCAGGTCCGGACCACTCATACGTCTCCTGTCAGCCACACGCTTATATCTGTTGCCCATCTTTTTCAGGTTATTCTGGATTTCCCACCAAATAGAAGACAAAGAAGAGGAAAATCGTTCCTCCTCAGAAATGTCGGAATTTTGAGCGCCAGAAAATTCACCAAACTGTATGCCCCAGAAAACGGCGACTTATCAGTGGATTCCTGTCTACGGTTATTTATAGCAAACTCAGCTAACGACAAAAATGAAGACCACTCTTCCTGATTCTCTGAAAAAAAACATCTCAAGTAAGTCTCCAGATTCTGATTAGTGCGCTCCGTCTGTCCGTTAGACTGAGGATGACAAGCCGAAGAGAAGGGCAATTGTACACCCAGACGAGTACAAAACGCTTTCCAGAATCTGGAAACAAACTGAGTCCCTCTATCGGACACCACATCAGAAGGATGTAGTTTCACGATGTTGTCGACAAACACCTGTGCAAGAGTTTTAGCATTGGGTAGACTAGGTAATGCAATAAAGTGTGCCATTTTACTAAAACGGTCTACAACCACCAGAATCACAGTTTTTCCTGAAGAATTCGGTAAATCCATGATAAAATCCATGGACAAATGGGTCCAAGGTCTGGACGGGATGGGCAATGGAAGCAGAGATCCGGAAGGCCGAGTATGTGTCACCTTAGCACATGCACAGGTACCACAGGCTGACACATAGTCCTCAACACACTTACGCAACCCCGGCCACCAAAATCTGCGAGAGATGAGATCGACAGTCGATCTGCTCCTAGGGTACCCAGCAAGCACCGTACAGTGATGTTCCTCGAACACCTTGTGACATAATTCAGAGGGAACAAACAAATTCCCCGGAGGACAAGAGTCCGGAGCATCCTCCTGTGCCTCCAACACCCTGGCCTCAAGATCAGGATAAAGAGCGGACTACCTCTTTAGATAAAATGGGACTAGGGTCATTAGACTCCCCCCAGGAAAGCTACGTGACAAAGCATCTACCTTAACGTTCTTAACCCCAGGGCGGTAAGTGACGAACTTAAATCTGGTGAAAAACAATGACCATCTGGCCTGCCTTGGGTTCAATCGCTTAACCGACTCCAGGTAGACCAGATTCTTGTGACCCGTAATTACCGTAATAGGGTAATTTGCTTATTCCAACCAATGCCGCCATTCCTCGAACGCCAACTTAATGGCCAGCAATTCCCTATTCCCCACATCATAATTACTTTTAGCAGTAGAGAGTTTTTTTAGCGAAAAATGCACATGGGCGCCATTTACTAGGTGAAGGACCTTGCGACAAGATTGCTCCTACCCCTACCTCGGACACGTCAACCTCAACAATAAATGGCTGAGTCACGTCCGGTTGCATCAGAATAGGGGCCGAAGCAAAACATTTTTTCACAGCAGAAAAGGCCTGTAATGCCGCATCAGACCAGACAGAAAAGACGAGAGCAGGTAACCCAGAAATTGCACTTCCTGTACAGCAAATACACACTTTTCCATCTTAGCATACAACTTATTCTCTCTTAGGATCTGTAACACCTGTCTCACATGATCCTGAGGAGTCTCCATATCAGGTGAATAAATTTAGTATGTCATCAAGGTATACAACGACAAACCTCCCCACCAGATGATGAAAGATGTCATTGACAAAGTGTTGAAAAACCGCAGGAGCATTGGTTAACCCAAAGGGCATGACCAGGTTTTCAAAATGACCCTCAGGGGTATTAAATGCCCCATGACACATCTATCAGGTGAGACAGGACAGACAATTGAGACATTTCAGCACATGGTACACCCCCACCCTATAACAGAACCCGATCTGGCAGCCATTTTACATTCTGTGTTTTGCCAGTGTAGAGAGAGGTTGCTTTGTGGAGCAGGGACAGACAAAAAGTATTTTTAAAGACTGGTATAGGTTTGCTAGCAATAAGTGTGATATACTGAGGGGTGTGATATAGTATACTTTCTAACATAGAAAGTATATTATAGTGAGTGATGAATACCACTCCTCGTGCCTGCTTGACGTCAACTATGTCGAGCTCACGAGATACGGTATGGTCACTGGCGTGACGTTAAACCCTCCCGGAGGAGCGGGTAAGGTCAGTCTTAGTACAGTTTTCACAGACTCCTCCTGTCCACACAGGCACAGAGAGGCAACAAGCTGAAAGAGCCTTTTCACTGCCCCAGTGAAACAGCTCGTTCTCAGCTCGGGAAGACTGTCACCCTTATTTGATATAAGCCCGGTCTGCTAACGGGATTATATAGGGTAAGAAACCAACCCGCGGTAGCGTATAACTAGGCCGAAACACGGACATGGGGATTCGTGATCGAGATACAAGACAGAACAAGATTAAATTATATATTTAATCGCCTTAAAGGGAACCTGTCACCGGGATTTTGGGTATAGAGCTGAGGACATGGGTTGCTAGATGGCCACTAGCACATCTGCAATACCCAGTCCCCATAGCTCTGTGTGCTTTTATTGTGTAAAAAAAAACAATTTAATACATATGCAAATTAACCTAAGATGAGTCAGAGCTTGAAAATATGACTCTTCTCTGGTCACACAAGTAAGATAGGACTCTTATGTTAATTTGCATATGTATCAAATAGTTTTTTTTTTTACACAATAAAAGCACAGAGAGCTATGGGGACTGGATATTGCGGATGTGCTAGTGGCCATCTAGCAACCCATGTCCTCAGCTCTATACCCAAAATCCCGGTGACGGGTTCCCTTTAAGGCGATTAAATATATATTTAATCTTGTTCTGTCTTGTATCTCGATCACGAATCCCCATGTCCGTGTTTCGGCCTAGTTATACGCTACCGCGGGTTGGTTTCTTACCCTATATAATCCCGTTAACGGACCGGGCTTATATCAAACAAGAAACTGGTGACAGTCTTCCCGAGCTGAGAACGAGCTGTTTCACTGGGCCAGTGAAAAGGCTCTTTCAGCTTGTTGCCTCTCTGTGCCTGTGTGGACAGGAGGAGTCTGTGAAAACTGTACTAAGACTGACCCTACCAGCTCCTCCGGGAGGGTGTAACGTCACGCCAGTGACCATACCGTATCTCGTGAGCTCGGCATAGTTGACGTCAAGCAGGCACGAGGAGTGGTATTCATCACTCACTATAATATACTTTCTATGTTAGAAAGTATACTATATCACATATAGTACAAACAGGGTTAAGCAGAACAAAAGTCAGTTTACCAGATGGATGAGTCCTTTTGGGTTGTGATGAGTTCTTAGCTGTATTCACATGGAGGGCAGAGATGTCAGCAGGTTGCAGTTCCCTCTAAACACATGGCACGATGTGACCCTCTTTCAGAGAAAAGACACGCCCGCTTGCTGGCACAAGCCTTTTAAACTGTAGCCGGCCCCTCCTCTTCCCACCTCTGGGAAGGGTCCCCCCTCCCTGCTGATCCTGGCAGCTCAATGAGTCACAAAACCCTTTAGGGTTTATAGCTCCAGACCAGAAGGTCACAGGGAGATGGTTCTGGGACCAACAGACCCACCTGGGTTCCGGCTACAAAGTAGAGTCCAAGCATGGTACTGTTATTTAGTTTCTGTGGGGAGATATGTATATCTCCCTTCCCTGGCATCCCACCACAAACCATGACCACGGGCCTGCTCATCATGGCCACAGGGACAAAAGTATGTATCTTGTTTGTGCCAGGGATGGCCGGGCGATTCATAATTCCTTATGAACTGCTGGCCCCAGAAAGTTTAATAATTTCTATTGAACTGAGGATTGGACTAGACTTCCCGCAGAGAGGTCTTTCCTATTCCATTAGCTGGGTTCCTGGCTGGCTGAATGGAATTGTGAAAAGTTGTAAACACTGGTGGACTGCTAGAGGTCCTATGCCATCTGCTGGCTTTGAAGCAGGGCCCTCCTGTGGAGCTCACTACCTCTACTACCTTTCAGCAAAAAATGGGTGTGGGGACATGGCTGACAGTAAATATTAATTCATATTCCACACATAGCTCATTTCTATTGTTATATAATAATATTAGCAAAGACAGGTGCACTCTGCGGTCCTACTAAACCTTCAAACTGATGTTAAAATTGAGAGTTTAGCCAACATGTCCTACTATGGAGGAGCAAGGTTTCTCAAGTAGCTCAGGTCTTAACACTCACCTACTTAAGCTGTATGGGCAATACCAGGGGCCAGTGGGCGAGTTACATGAGCGTAAGGTCCGACTCACAGACAACTCACCAGTTACCTCCAGCATGTAGCCATGCTAACAATGTGAGGAGGTAGGAGTCTGTGAGTCGCACTCAAGACTGGCTGATATGTCCCAGGCCTCGCAGGTGCACCTAAATGTAGCCTGTGGATGGAAAACAGGGACATTTAATTGGAGTTTATACACCCCCAGGTATCTCTATATACAAACAAACTGAAAAAAATGGCATAGTGTTAAACAGGCAGGAAGTGCTCAAACCCATATGCAGTTGTGCATGTATATACAGGGGAGCAAATGCTTCACTTGTGGTCCGTTGCTAATGGTGATCCCCAGCAAAAATGAATACAGTGGAGGATGCCCACAGCGGACCACAAGTACCACAATAAACATCCTACACAAGATAGCAATTATGTGGATGTGATAACCAATATAACAATATAATAATATTAGCAAAGACAGGTGCACTCTGCGGTTTTACTAAACCCTCAAACTGATGTTAAAATTGAGAGATTAGCCAACATGTCCTACTATGGAGGACATGTCTGAGCCTGAGCACCGTGCCAAGGTTTCTCAAGTAGCTCGGGTCTTAACACTCACCTACCTGGGCCATATGGGCAATACCAGGGGCCAGTGGGAGAATTACAGGAGCGTGAGGTCCGACTCACAGACAACTCACCAGTTACCTTCAGCATGTAGCTATGCTAACAATAGGAGGAGGGAGGAGTCTGCGAGTCCCACTCAAGACTGGCTGATATGGCCCAGGCCTCGCAGGTGCACCTAAACGTAGCCTGTGGATGGAAAACAGGCACATTTAAATTGGAGTTTATACACCTCCAGGCATCTCTATATACAAACAAACTGAGCACTTTCTGCCTGTTTAACACCATGCCATTTTTTTTCCAGTTTGTTTGCATTTGTATTGTGCAGCAGTTGTGTGCAGTTCTGCTGCAATACCGCAGCTATATAGAGGGACAATTGCTATTGGAACGTCTATTTGCAACGGGTGTGATATACCTGTTGCCCCCCAAAAAACTGATTGAGGGGTGTGATATACCTGCTTCCACAAAATACTGATTGATGCCGGCGATATGCCTGTATCCCCAAATAAACAGGGTGTTGTGATATAACTGTTGTGGCAAAAAAAAAAAATTGAGGGAATTACACGCCGGATCCGGAAAAACGCAAGTGTACTGAAAGCATTTGAAGACTGATCCATCTTCAAAATGCTTTCAGTGTTACCATGGCAGCCAGGACGCTATTAAAGTCCTGGCTGCCATAGTAGGAGTGGGGAGCGGGGGAGCGGCATACTTACAGTCCGTGCGGCTCCCGGGGCACTCCAGAATGACGTCAGAGTGTCCCATGCGCATGGATGACGTGCCATGCGAACACGTCATCCATGCGCCTGGGGCGCCCTGACGTCACTCTGGAGCGCCCCGGGAGCCGCACGGATGGTAAGTATGCTGCTCCCTCGCTCCCCACTACACTTTACCATGGCTGCCAGGACTTTAGCATCCTGGCAGCCATGGTAACCATTCAGAAAAAGCTAAATGTCGGATCCGGCAATGCACCAAAATTACGTTTAGCTTAAGGATCAATGCCTTTCAATGGGCATTAATTCCGGATCCGGCCTTGCGGCAAGTCTTCAGGATTTTTGGCCGGAGCAAAAAGCGCAGCATGCTGCGGTATTTTCTCCGGCCAAAAAACGTTCCGGTCCGGAACTGAAGACATCCTGATGCATCCTGAATGGATTTCACTCCATTCAGAATGCATGGGGATAATCCTGATCAGGATTCTTCCGGCATAGAGCCCCGACGACAGAACTCTATGCTTGAAGAAAACAACGCAGATGTGAAAGAGCCCTAAGGGGTTTGATATACCTATTTCCACCAAATATTGATTGAGGCCTGCGATACACCTGCTTCCACAAAATACTGATTAAGGGGTTCGATATATACCTGTTTCCACCAAATATTGATTGAGGCCTGCGATATACCTGCTCTTCTCTAGGGACTTTGGCACAGGGTCATTTTGAAAATAACAGGCAGAGGTAGAGGCAGGCCATTCCGCAGGGGTGGTAGGGGTCGGGCAGGTGCACAAGGCCGGAGCCTAAGTGGGAAGTTGGAGAAGGCGTGTGCGATTACTTCAAAGGATGCACCAGAGTTGGTTGAGTGGCCGATTCAGCCTTCCGCTTCTGCACCATCTTCATCCAGTTTGTTTGCATTTGTATTGTGCAGCAGTTGTGTGCGGTTCTGCTGCAATACCGCAGCTATATAGAGGGACAATCGCTATTGGAACGTCTATTTGCAACAGGTGTGATATACTTGTTGTCCCCCAAAAAACGGATTGAGGGGTGTGATATACCTGCTTCCACAAAATACTGATTGATGGCGGCGATATGCCTGTATCCCCAAATAAACAGGGTGGTGTGATATAACTGTTGTGGCAAAAAAAAAAATTACTGATTAAGGGGTTTGATATACCTATTTCATCCAAATATTGATTGAGGCCTGCGATACACCTGCTTCCACAAAATACTGATTAAGGGGTTCGATATATACCTGTTTCCACCAAATATTGATTGAGGCCTGCGATACACCTGCTTCCACAAAATACTGATTAAGGGGTTCAATATACCTGTTTTCACCAAATATTGATTGAGGCCTACGATATGCCTGCTCTTCTCTAGGGACTTTGGCACAGGGTCATTTTGAAAATAACAGGCACGGGTGGTAGGGGTCGGGCAGGTGCACAAGGCCGGAGCCTAAGTGGGAAGTTGGAGAAGGCGCGTGCAATTACTTCAAAGGATGCACCAGAGTTGGTTGAGTGGCCGATTCAGCCTTCCGCTTCTGCACCATCTTCATCCTCTGTATCTGCATCCTCCTCACTCTCTGCTGTGTGCACCCCCAAAGACACCACCACCATAGCCCCTCCACTCGAGTCAGAGGAATTAATTTCCCATCCATTCCCAGACCTTACCGATGCGCAGCCTTTCTTGGCATCGGATGAGGAAGAGGAGGTAGCAACGGCTGCCACCCAGTGGTCTGACGACAGTACCCAAAGAGGGAGGTCCCTGCTGTTGCTGCCTACTCCGAGATCTTAAATGTCAGTGGTGGTGAAGGTGATGATGATGACGTGTTGATAGACATCACGTGGGTGCCCACAAGAGAGGAAGAGGAGGGGAGTTCAAAGGGAGAAACAGAACAGTAGAGAGGAAGGAGAAGGAGGAGAAGCAGGCAGAGATTGCAGGGCACAGGAGGCAAAAAGCAGACTGCAAATGTATCTGGAGTGAGCAATCCACCATGCACGGTCACTTCTGACGCTCCCAGGACACCGACACATTGCTCCGCAGTGTGGGCTTTTTTTTTTTATGTTTCAGCTGCTTACAATAGTGTTGCCATATGCAGCCTGTGCTGTCAACACATAAGTCGTGGTAAGCCCAACACTCACCTAGGGATGACCGCCTTCAGAAGGCACCTGGCCTCCCATCACCGAGCCCAGTGGGAGCAACGCCATCAGAATCCACAAAGCCACACTCCCGAAGCTCCACGTCCTGCCTCTTATCCTTCTCCTCTCTCCTCCCATTTGTCCTCCACTCCACCTTCCACCGTGCAGTCATTGTGTTCATCTGGCAGAAGGCAGGCTTCCGTGGCCCAAATATTCGAGCGTAAAAAGTTGATGATGCCGGATAACCCTCTTGCCCAACAGCTGACCGCTGGCTTGTTGGAACTGCTAGCCCGCCAACTACTGCCATATAAACTGGTGGACTCGGAGGCCTTTAGAAAATTTGTGGCCATTGGCACACTGCAATGGAAAGTGCACCGGAAGGAAAAATTTCCCCCAGAAGGGCATCCCAGAACTATATGGCCACATTCAGCGGCAAGTGAATACATCTCTGGCACACAGTGTCAGTGCCAAGATACATCTGACCACAGACACGTGGTCCAGAAAACACGGGCAGGGAAGGTACATAACTTTTACTGCCCACTGTCAAGCATGTAACCCGTGGCTCTCGTGTGGATTTGGTGTAACCGCCACAGATTGCATGCAGGCCTGCCTCTTCTTCTCCTCCTCCATCCTCTGTCTCCTCCTCGGCTGACTCCTTTTTCCACTGCTACCACCTCTTCCGCTGCGCCCCCAAGCTGCCCAGAACCTATCGACATGCCAGGTGAGGGTATTTTTACACTTGCGTTAAACACTTCCGGTATTGAGTTCCTTGCTGGAATGCCGGATTATTATTTTCCATTGAAATGTATTAATGCCGGATCTGGCCCGAAATGTTCCAGAAAAACGACATGACAACCGGAGAGACGGATCTGGTATTGCAATGCATTTGTGAGACGGATCCGCATCCGGATCCATCTACAAATGGTATCCGTTTGCATAAAGATTGCTGGATCCGGCAGGCAGTTCCGGGGACGGAAACTGCCTGCCGGGATCCAACAACGCAAGTTTGAAAGTGCTCTGAGACGTTGCCATGCTGTGCTGCGGCTGTTGTGCCTGGAAGCCAAGAGCCACACCAGTCCTGCACTGCTTTCAGCTCTGCGGTGTTGGGATTTGCTCTGGTAGGCAGAGTAAGTGGACGCAATACAGAGGCAAGACCACGGTTGTAAAACAAAAGTCCAGTGTTTATTCACACAAAAAAGGCAGAAAAGAAAAAAAACAATGCTTTACAGGGTCCTGGTGTTAATTCACACAGCAAGAGTTCCCAGAACAACATAAATCACCTGGCAGACCACAGCAGGCTTGAGGGCGCCTGACTTTTAGCAGAATGTTCTCATGCGGCTCTTATCCTTGCAGCATGGCGGATCTCCTTAGCTCCCAAAACCACAGAGCTTCCACAGCTCCACTATCACTTGGAGAATCATACCACACCCAGCTGAGCTGCTGGCTGGGTTTTAAAACCCAGCCCAAAACCTGGCCTGGACGTGGGGAACAGCCACCCACCCTGCTCTTTGGCTGCTCCCAATAAGAACCGGCCCGGATTGGCTTTACAGCCACACTAAGCAAAACAGTGTCAGCGAGCACTAGCTGCCGCTGACACACAAAATTACCGGTTCCTATCTCACTGATGCCAGGAACCTCGGTGACATGTACCTTCTGTCAATGACGGACACTTGTGCCTTCCTACAGCGGTCACAGGCAAGTGGTGTGCGACAACAGTGCCAATCTGCTGAGCGTGCTGAAATGGGGCAAAATGACACACGTCCTGAACTTAGTCATGCAGCGATTAGTTGCCCGGGGTCCAGGATGTCTTGTGCAGGCCAGGGAAAATCTCTGACCATTTTAGAAGATCTTACATGGCCATGGCTCGCCTTGCTGACGTTCAGTGGCGACACCACCTGCCCGTCAGACGTCTGATTTGTGACAGCCCGACGCGCTGGAACTCCAACATGTATATGCTTGATAGGCTGCTACAGCAGCAACGTGCCATTATCGACTACCTGTACAAACTCTGCAGCAGGACAGGTTCTGGAGAGCTTGGTTTCTTTTCACCGTGCCAGTGGCTGCTCATGCACGACACATGCAGACTTCTGTGGCCATTTGATGAGATCACCAAACTGGTCAGTCGCAGCCAGGGAGCTATCAGTGACATTGTACCTTACGCCTTCTTTCTGGTCCATGCATTGCGTCGTTTCATTAATCAAGCCGTCGAGGAGCAGGAGCTGGAAGATGAGGAAGTCGCAATGCTGAATGAATTCCCAGGGGGGGCTATTCCATCTGAAACAAGTTAGCAGGAGTCTAAAGAGGAGTCAGAGGAAGATGGTGGCTGGGGGGAGGAGGAGGAGCAATAAGAGCAGGGTTTGAGGGAGACTTTAAACTTTTCGGGATCCCTGGTGTTGTCCGTGGCTGGGGGGAGGAGACCGAGGACACCATTCTCCTGGGCAATGAGCGGGAACCAGGGCGCTCCACCCCTTCCAATTTAATGCAAATGGGGGCCTTCATGCTCCAGTGTTTGAAGAGGGACCTCTGTATAAAAAGCATAAAGGGCAAGGACCAGTATTGTTGGGTGACAACGTACTTAGACCCCCAGTAAAAACACAAAATGGCGGACATGTTACCAGCATCACATAGGGCTGGCAGAATGCAGCATTTCCAGGGCTTGCTGAGATGGATGCTGCATTCTGCTGTTGCGGGTGCTGGCAGAGGTATTTTTACCCACAGCAAAACAGGTGCGGGTTCCAATCCTACCGCACCTGCAAGAAGACGGCGATATGAAGATGTGTTGGTCACTTCGCATATGAGATCATTCTTGCAGCCAACCCATCGACAGCTGCCCCCCAGATCCAGCCTAAGGGAACGCCTAGACCGACAGGTGTCCGACTACATCGGGTTAACGGCCGATGTGGACGCTCTGAGAAGCGAGGAACTCCTGGACTACTGGCTGTGCAGGCTTGACCTGTGGCCAGAGCTGGCACAATTTGCCTTGAAACTCTTGGCTTGCCGATCGTCGAGTTTCCTGTCTGAAAGGACGTTCAGCGCAGCAGGGGAAATCGTGACCTATAAGCCCACTCGCCTAGCTCACGACAGTGGGGACTACCTCACATTTCTAAAAATAAATGAGGCATGGATCTTGGAGGAATTCAACACCTGTGATGACCACATGTAATTGAATTACCTCATGCCAGCCCACACATATCCGCCACATCACAGAACAAAGAATGGTCTTTGTCTTCTGTATATACAGTGGCATAAAAGGCCTTTTCTGTCAGGTGAATGTCTAATTTTTAGGGCATCTAATCCAGTGGCCTACAGTAAAATTTGTATCCAGTGACCGCCTAATGTACCTCCAGCCACAAAATTACAAGTTCTTTTCTGTCAGGTTAATGCCAAATATTTGGGGCCTATACTGGCCTACAGTAAAATTTTTATCCAGTGACCGCCTAATGTACCTCCAGCCACATAATCACTTGTTCTTTTCTGTCAGGTGAATGCCTAATTTTTGGGGCCTGTACTGGCTTCCAGTAAGGGTCCATTCACACGTCCATTGTTTCTTTCCTGATCTGTTCCGTTTTTTGCAGAACAGATCTGGACCAGTTCTGTACCTATTCATTTTCAATGGGTCCTGAAAAAAATCGGACAGCACAATGTCAGATTTTTTTTCAGGACCCATTGAAAATGAATGGGTACAGAACTGGTCCAGATCTGTTCCGCAAAAAACGGAACAGATCAGGAAAGAAACAACGGACGTGTGCATGGACCCTAAAATTTGTATCCAGTGATCACCTAATGTACCTCTAGCCACATAATCACAAGTTTTTTTCTGTCAATTGAAAGCCTAATTTTTGGGGCCTGTACTGGCCTACAGTAAAATTTTTAGTCAGTGACCGCCTAATGTACCTCCAGCCACATCATCACAAGTTCTTTTCTGTTAGGTGAATGCCTAATGTTTGGGGCCTGTACTGGCCTACAGTAACATTTTTATCCAGTGATTGCCAAATGTACCTCCAGCCACATCATCACTTGTTCTTTTTGTCAGGTTAATGCCTAATTTTTGGGGCCTGTACTGGCCTACAGTAAAATTTTTATTCAGTGACCGCCTAATGTACCTCCAGCCACATAATCACTTGTTCTTTTCTGTTAGGTGAATGCCTAATTTTTGGGGCCTGTACTGGCCTACAGTAACATTTTTAGCCAGTGACTGCCTAATCTACCTCCAGCCACATAATCACAAGTTCTTTTCTGTCAGGTGAATGCCTAATGTTTGGGGCCTGTACTCCAGTGGCCTACAGTAAAATTTTTATCCAGTGACCGCCTAATGTACCTCCAGCCACATATTCACAAGTTCTTTTCTGTCAGGTGAATGCCTATTTTTTGGGGCCTGTACTGGCCTACAGTTAAATTTTTAGTCAGTGACCGCCTAATGTACCTCCAGCCACATCATCACAAGCTCTTTTCTGTCAGGTGAATGCCTAATGTTTGGGGCCTTTACTGGCCTACAGTTAAAAAAAAAAATCCAGCGACCACCTGATGTACCTCCAGCCACATAATCACAAGTTATTTTCTGTAAGATGAATGCCGAATGTTTGGGGCCTGTGCTGGCCTACAGTAAAATTGTTATCCAGTGACTGCCTAATGTACCTCCTGCTTCATAATAACTTGTTCTTTTCTGTCAGGTGAATGCCATATTTTTTAGGCCTGTACTTGCCTACAGTAAAATTGTTATCCACTGACCGCCTAATATACCTCCAGCCACATAATCACTTGTTCTTTTCTGTCAGGTGACGGTCAATGCCTAATTCTTGGGGACTGTACTCCCATGGCCTAAAATAACATTCTTCTAGGCTCCAGCAGGGCCCATTTTTGAGAGTTACCCTTTAAGATGCATAAAAATGGCCCCTGATTAAAATACATATTTTTTGTGGGAATTTTTGCCAATGATCCCCCTCTGGTATGTCACTGTCCATGTTGTGGGACTATTTCTGCACTTCTAGTAAGTATTTGGTGACTGCAAATATGACCTGAAGGTTTTTCAGGTTTGCCTGCCAATAAAGTGAATGGGGCCCGGCGGGATCGCGCGGTTCATGGACATTTGACCGAGAACACGCGGTCGCGAAACGTCCCGGACGATGTTTGTCCATCATTACTAGCAATATGCCCCAGTGTTTGAGAAGGGCCAACCCCTTTAATGATGTCACAGTAGTTTTCCTGATAGAAACCAACTTTTGATCTCACAGTTTGCTACCTGAATGAAATCCATTGTGATGCCACAGTAGCTCACCTAAGTGAAAGTCAGTTGTGATATCCTAGCAGCTCATATGACCACATCTCCCAACCATCCTGGATCTAAAGGGACAGTCCCAGATTTTGGCAGCTGTCCTGAGGTCCCAGGGTGGCGGAGATGTGTCCCAATTTAAACTGTATTGGCGATACAGTTGAATGCTAAGATGAAGCAGGGAGCACTTGACTACTTTATCATTCAGCTGAAACCCCCATGTGATACCACAGTAGCTTTCCTGATTTGATGCTACTTGTGATGTCACACTTGTACTCCTCACTAAAATCTACTTGTGATGTCACAAAATATTTAATTGATAAAGCAAATTTGTGATTCACAGAAGTTGAACTGACAGAAACACACTTGTAAGTCACAGCAGCTTACCCTTGTGCAGACACCAGATACCCCCTACGTATGAACTGGATATGAGCCCCCTTTTAACTGCTAATGTGATAACAGTATGGAGCTAGCAATAAACTACTGCATTTATAGCCCTCCAGACAATCTTTTAGTACTGTACCAATCCAGTAAGCCCCTTTCATCATCTGGTGCCCTTACTGAAGGCAGCATATCATAATGACAGACCCACTGATTTCGGCTGGCGCTCACTCCTGGACTACAATTCAGTGCTTTTACAGTACTGACAGGGCTAGTGGGGAGAGCAAGATGAGTCACATGAGACTGGTGCCCCCTCCCCTCGTTGACCTTAAAGGGGTATTCCCATCTTAGACAATGGGGGCATATTGCTAGGATATCGAGAACGGAGGAGGGGAGCGCTTTGGCTGGAGGACCCCAGATTTCCCAGAGTCCGTCCACCAACAAGAGCAAATCCCTGCCTCTCCCATAGAAGTGAATGGGAGCGTGCCGCGCATGCCCGGGCAATGCTCCTATTCATTTCTATGGGGCAGACAGCAATAGCCGAGCCAGTACTAGGCTATTTTCGTCGGCCCCATAGAAATGAATGGAGGACGGCTGCGCATGCGCAGTGCGCTCTCCTTCACTTTCGGGGCTCCATTCTCGATATAGGTGCGGGTCCCAGCGCTGGGACCCGCACCTATAAGACAATAGGGGCATATCCTAGCGATATGCCCCCATTGTCTGAGATGAGAAAACCTTTTTAAGAAAGCTGCCAGTCATGGTCAGGTTTGCCCTGTCAGTACTGTATAAGTGCTGAATTCTAGCCCAGGAGTGACATCCCACTGAAATCAGAAGATCTGTCACTATACTATGCTGCCCTCTGTGAGGTGACAGACCCGCCCGTTCATTTTTTAATGTGGTTGCTCACTTCAGCAAATGGCATTTATCATGTATAGAAAGTTAATAACAGGCACCTACTAATGTATTGTGATTGCCCATATTGCCTCCTTTGCTGGCATGATTTATTTTTCCATCACATTACACATTGCTAGTTTCCATGGTTACTACCACCCTGTAATCCAGCAGCAGTGGCCATGCTTGTACACTATAGAAAAAAGTGCCATCCGTTCTTGTGGCTGGGACAAAGGGAGTATGCATAGCTTAGCACTTTTTTCTATAGTGTGCAAGCATGTCACTGCTGCTGGATTACACGGTGGTCATAACCCATAGTTATAAACTTTCTCTACATTATAAATGTAATTTGTTGAAGTGAGACAACCCCTTTAAAGGAATTGGCCCATCTCATACATTGGGGGCATATATAGCTAGGATATGCACCCGACGTCTGATAGGTGTGGGTCCCACCCCTGGGACCCACACCTATCTCTGAAATGGAGCCGCAAAAAGAAGGAGCTGGGACCGCGCATGCAGAGCTGCCCTTCATTCATGGGAGTGCTAAAAATAACCAAGCAGCACACTCAGCTATTTTCGGAAGTCCCATAGAAGTTAATGGGAAACACACTGCACAAATGCGGCCACTGCTCCATTCACTTCTATCGGGCGGAGAGAAATAGCTGAGCCAGTGCTTGTCTATTTTCAGCAGTCCCATAGAAATGAATGGAGGGCGGCCGTGCATGTCCGTTCTTGTCTCTTTCTCTTTGTGAGCTCTGTTTTAGAGATAGGTCAAGGACCCACACCTATCAGACATTAGGGGCATATCCTAGCGATATGCCCCCAATGTAGATGTGACAACCCCTTTAATAATGTCACAGTAGTTTTCAGTATGCTACTTGCATACTGACCATAAGTCTGTCTCATACCAGGTTTTGAATAGCCATATAATTGCAAGCCATTGGAGATCTGCACAAAACCTAACATGAGAAGAATTTGTAGAGGTTGTTCACCATCATTTTAGTATGGAATTCCTATTTGGTGTTTGATTATACAAATGTAAAAAAATAATGTTATTATATTTTTAAAAAAGGCAAATAGAAACTAAATATGGTGGTAGTGGTGGTGGGATCGGTAGGTTTTGCAACCCCCCAGGACCTGGAGAGAATGAGGATAAAGCATAATTGAGTTATGCAGCCAGAGAGTCAGCCATGAGATATGAACTGACTTAGTTAAAGTATTGACTTGAGTCCAATCAAGGTGCTGTGGAAAGATTTCAAATGAGCAGCTCATGCATGAAAACCTACCCACATTGAAGCAGTTATGCAAAGACCAGTGGACTAAACTTATATAACAAAGGGTTGGTAAATGGTGGTAAAACCAGTTTAAGGGCAGATCCTTCTTCATGGGTAGAGAGACATGGGTAGAGAATAACTTAGCTGCTCTGTTACTCAGGTACTTCTTAATCATTGAAGCATCAGTATTCAGCATTCAAATTTCCAAGAATGGGGAGAGTCTGTGAGAACCTTAACCCACTCTTAGGCCTCATGCACACGTCCGTTGTGCGGCCGCTCCGTGCATTGGGAACTGCAATTTGTGGTCCTCAGTGCACGGGCAACGTCCGTGCGGCAGCCGGGATGGATCGAGACCCATTCAACTTGAATGGGTTCCGTGCCTGTGTTCCGCACCGCATCTCTAGATTTTCTTTCTGTGTCTTTCCCATTTTTTGGGCGGGCAGTATGCGGAACCATTCATTTCAATTGGTGCGCAAAAATAAAAAGTTACTCCGAAAGTTGGAGCCGCAAAAAGAAGGAGACGGGACACGCATGCAGAGCTGCCCTTCATTCATGGGAGTGCTGAAAATAACCAAGCAGCACACTCAGCATTCTATGGGACTTTTTTTTTTTTTTTGCGGACCGTATGCGGAGCTATTCATTTCAATAGGTCCGGGGAAAAAATGAGGCCTCTTGCACACAAGCGTTTTTTTTTCCGTTTACGTTTTTTTTGGCGTTCCATATACTGACAGTATATGGAAACATTAATTTCAATGGATCTGCAAAAAAAAATGGAAGGTACTCCGGATGCCTTCCGTTTCGTATTTCCGTTCCGTTCAAAGATAGAACATGTCCTATTATTGTCCGCATAACGGACAAGGATAGTACTGTTCTATCAGGGGCCAGTTGTTCTGTTTCACAAAAAACGGAATGCACACGGACGTCATCCGTATTTTTTGTGGATCCGTTTTTTGCGGACCGCAAAATACTGAAAAAGCCATACAGTTGTGTGCAAGAGGCCTGAAAGTTACTCCATGTGCATTCTATTTTCGTATGTCCTTATTTCCGTTCCGCAAAAAAATAGAACATGTCCTATTATTATCTGCATTATAAACAAGGATAGGACTGTTCTATTAGGCCCCAGCTGTTCCGTTCCGCAAAATACAGAATGCACTCGGACGTCATCCGTATTTTTTACAGATCCATTTTTGCGGACTGCAAAATACATACGGTCCTGTGCATGAGCCCTCAAGCAAAGCTAACTTCAGAAATTCCCCTAAGCATAAATCCCCCCCCCCCCCCCCCCCCCAGAACTAGAACCAGTTCTCTGTATCATTGATAAAACTCAGTTACTATATGTAACGTCACTAATCTTAGAGGCAGTCCCTTCATAGACACAAAAATAAAGCTCATAATAGCTGCAGTGAAGCATCTCATTATACCATTCTTTTCTACTACTAAATTAGATCAGTCTTTTGTCTCAGTACAAACCCTTCTGAGTCATCTATTTGATTTTCTAATAAGTAGGAGCTGCACACAATCATGAATCATGGAAAAGTAATGAGATGCTTACAGGAGCGCACCCATAGCTGAATCAACAGACTACGAAGACTGTGTCCCACAGGCACACTGGTCTTTGACATCTTGATGGGCTCATAAGGCCAGCAGTGATCTTGCCTTTGAGCATAACTCCTGCAAAATTTTGCTAATTTGGGAACTGCACAGTTTCTTACTATTTTTTTTCCTCAAAAAGACACAGGGGCAGACTGGGAATTTAAAGTGTCCCTAGAAAAAATAAAATAAAAGTGGCCCCATTTTGTAGGCAGGTCCAAATTAACAGAACGCGGGGCATCACAAGTAGGCAGGGTCAACAATACCAAATAGTGAAAAATACTATCCCAGCAGAACCAATTAACACAATGTAGCACAATATACTGCCCCAAAAGCTGGCCCTGTGTGGTAGCCATCAATAGCTACCAACCTCTGTCTTCCTCCAGTTGTCTATGGAGTAGGGGGCTTAGAAGGTCAGATGCAGGCCACAGCAGTTGAATTCAGGAGGGCATGTGTGGACGCTGGCCAGGTACATGAGTACTGGATTCTCACAGCGGTAATAACTGTTGAGAGCTCATTATGTACCCAGCCAGCGGCAGAGAGAAGGACTTGGGTAGCCCCCTGGAGCATCAGCCCATTTGGACATTTCCCTTTAGGATCTATGTCCAATCCACCCCTGCAAAAACATTTTACTCATCTGTGGTTTCCAAATTTATGGTATCGGCTTTGGGAAGGGACTTTCCTGTTACAATATGACTGTGCATAAAGTGAGGACCATAAAGACAAAGTTTGAAAAGTTTGGTGTGGAGGAACTCAAGTGGCTGTACAGAGCCTTAAAGGGGTTGTGTCATCTCAGACAATGGGGCCATATTGCTAGGATATGCCCCCATTGTCTGATAGGTGCAGGTCCCACCTCTGGGTCCCGCACCTATCTCATAAACGGAACCTTGAAAGTCACAGAGGGCCTGCGTGGTCACCCTCCGTTCATTTCTATGGGGCCAACAGAAATAGCTGAGCCAGTATATCCTAGCAATATGCCCACATTGTCTGATATAACACAACCCCTTTAAGCTAAAGCCCATCAAGCATAAGAGCCTGATTGTTCAACATTAGTGCCTTAAACTACGCTTAAAACAGGTGTAGAAAACTTTAGACCTGGTGTGAGCGGGGCGAAGTCACAAGTAGACGTCCCAAATAGGTTAGTTGCAGCCACCATCTGCGCCTGAAATACAGCTAATTTAGGCATATTTCAGCTTAGTAAATGACCCCCATAGTGTATACATGAATGTAGTTTGGAGGTATTTGTTGTTGCTGTTGCTGTTGTCATTCTACTGTAGCCATTTTTTTGTGCTTTCTATGTGTGTTTTGTCTATAGAACAGTAACATCTTTAAAACAAATTGTAGATTATTTCATCCATAATCTGTAATAGTTAACCACTTCAGCCCCGCTAGGTGAAACCCCCTTCATGACCAGAGCACTTTTTACACTTCGGCACTACACTCCTTTCACCGTTTATCGCTCGGTCATGCAACTTACCACCCAAATGAATTTTACCTCCTTTTCTTCTCACTAATAGAGCTTTCATTTGGTGGTATTTTATTGCTGCTGACATTTTTACTTTTTTTGTTATTAATCAAAATGTAACGATTTTTTTGCAAAAAAATGACATTTTTCACTTTCAGCTGTAAAATTTTGCAAAAAAAACGACATCCATATATACATTTTTCGCCAAATTTATTGTTCTACATGTCTTTGATAAAAAAAAAAATGTTTGGGCAAAAAAAAAAATGGTTTGGGTAAAAGTTATAGCATTTACAAACTACGGTACAAAAATGTGAATTTCCGCTTTTTGAAACAGCTCTGACTTTCTGAGCACCTGTCATGATTCCTGAGGTTCTACAATGCCCAAACAGTAGAAAACCCCCACAAATGACCCCATTTCGGAAAGTAGACACCCTAAGGTATTCGCTGATGGGCATAGTGAGTTCATAGAACTTTTTATTTTTTGTCACAAGTTAGCGGAAAATGATGATGATTTTATTTTTTTTATTTTTTCTTACAAAGTCTCATATTCCACTAACTTGCGACAAAAATAAAAATTCTAAAAACTTGCCATGCCCCTCACGGAATACCTTGGGGTGTCTTCTTTCCAAAATGGGGTCACTTGTGGGGTAGTTATACTGCCCTGGCAATTTAGGGGCCCAAATGTGTGAGAAGAACTTTGCAATCAAAATGTGTAAAAAATGACCGGTGAAATCCAAAAGGTGCACTTTGGAATATGTGCCCCTTTGCCCACCTTGGCAGCAAAAAAGTGTGACACATCTGGTATCGCCGTACTCAGGAGAAGTTGGGGAATGTGTTTTGGGGTGTCATTTTACATATACCCATGCTGGGTGAGAAAAATATCTTGGTCAAATGCCAACTTTGTATAAAAAAATGGGAAAAGTTGTCTTTTGCCAAGATATTTCTCTCACCCAGCATGGGTATATGTAAAATGACACCCCAAAACACATTCCCCAACTTCTCCTGAGTACGGCGATACCAGATGTGTCACACTTTTTTGCTGCCAAGGTGGGCAAAGGGGCACATATTCCAAAGTGCACCTTTCAGATTTTGCAGGCCATTTTTTACACATTTTGATTGCAAGGTACTTCTCACACATTTGGGCCCCTAAATTGCCAGGGCAGTATAACTACACCACAAGTGACCCCATTTTGGAAAGAAGACACCCCAAGGTATTCCGTGAGGGGCATGGCGAGTTCCTAGAATTTTTTATTTTTTGTCACAAGTTAGCGGAAAATGATGATTTTTTTTTTCTCTTTTTTCCTTACAAAGTCTCATATTCCACTAACTTGCGACAAAAAAGAAAAAATTCTAGGAACTCGCCATGCCCCTCACGGAATACCTTGGGGTGTCTTCTTTCCAAAATGGGGTCACTTGTGGCGTAGTTATACTGCCCTGGCAATTTAGGGGCCCAAATGTGTGAGAAGTACTTTGCAATCAAAATCTGTAAAAAAATGACCGGTGAAATCCGAAAGGTGCACTTTGGAATATGTGCCCCTTTGCCCACCTTGGCATCAAAAAAGTGTCACACATCTGGTATCGCCGTACTCAGGAGAAGTTGGGGAATGTGTTTTGGGGTGTCATTTTACATATACCCATGCTGGGTGAGAGAAATATCTTGGCAAAAGACAACTTTTCCCATTTTTTTATACAAAGTTGGCATTTGACCAAGATATTTTTCTCACCCAGCATGGGTATATGTAAAATGACACCCCAAAACACATTCCCCAACTTCTCCTGAGTACGGCGATACCAGATGTGTCACACTTTTTTGCTGCCAAGGTGGGCAAAGGGGCACATATTCCAAAGTGCACCTTTCGGATTTTGCAGGGCATTTTTTACACATTTTGATTGCAAAGTTCTTCTCACACATTTGGGCCCCTAAATTGCCAGGGCAGTATAACTACGCCACAAGTGACCCCATTTTGGAAAGAAGACACCCCAAGGTATTCCGTGAGGGGCATGGCGAGTTCCTAGAATTTTTTATTTTTTGTCCTGGCTTTTTGCCCTGGCTTTTTTGTCAATGACAGGGGGGTGATCAATGACAGGGGGGTGATCACCCATATAGACTCCCTGATCACCCCCCTGTCATTGATCACCCCCCCTGTAAGGCTCCATTCAGACATCCGCATGATTTTTTACGGATCCATGGATACATGGATCGGATCCACAGAACGCATGCGGACGTCTGAATGGAGCCTTACAGGGGGGTTATCAATGACAGGGGGTGATCAGGGTAATCAGGGTGATCACCCCCCTGTCACTGATCACCCCCCCTGTAAGGCTCCATTCAGACATCCGCATGATTTTTTACGGATCCATGGATACATGGATCGGATCCACAGAACGCATGCGGACGTCTGAATGGAGCCTTACAGGGGGGTTATCAATGACAGGGGGTGATCAGGGTAATCAGGGTGATCACCCCCCTGTCACTGATCACCCCCCCTGTAAGGCTCCATTCAGACATCCGCATGATTTTTTACGGATCCATGGATACATGTATCGGATCCACAGAACGCATGCGGACTGTCTGAATGGAGCCTTACAGGGGGGTTATCAATGACAGGGGGTGATCAGGGTAATCAGGGTGATCACCCCCCTGTCACTGATCACCCCCCCTGTAAGGCTCCATTCAGACATCCGCATGATTTTTTACGGATACATGGATACATGTATCGGATCCACAGAACGCATGCGGACGTCTGAATGGAGCCTTACAGGGGGGTTATCAATGACAGGGGGTGATCAGGGTAATCAGGGTGATCACCCCCCTGTCACTGATCACCCCCCCTGTAAGGCTCCATTCAGACATCCGCATGATTTTTACGGATCCATGGATACATGTATCGGATCCACAGAACGCATGCGGACGTCTGAATGGAGCCTTACAGGGGGGTTATCAATGACAGGGGGTGATCAGGGTAATCAGGGTGATCACCCCCCTGTCACTGATCACCCCCCCTGTAAGGCTCCATTCAGACATCCGCATGATTTTCTACGGATCCATGGATACATGTATCGGATCCACAGAACGCATGCGGACGTCTGAATGGAGCCTTACAGGGGGGTTATCAATGACAAGGGGTGATCAGGGTAATCAGGGTGATCACCCCCCTGTCACTGATCACCCCCCCTGTAAGGCTCCATTCAGACATCCGCATGATTTTTTACGGATCCATGGATACATGTATCGGATCCACAAAACGCATGCGGACGTCTGAATGGAGCCTTACAGGGGGGTTATCAATGACAGGGGGTGATCAGGGTAATCAGGGTGATCACCCCCCTGTCACTTATCACCCCCCCTGTAAGGCTCCATTCAGACATCCGCATGATTTTTTACGGATCCATGGATACATGGATCGGATCCACAAAACGCATGCGGACGTCTGAATGGAGCCTTACAGGGGGGTTATCAATGACAGGGGGGTGATCAGGGAGTGTATATGGGTGATCACCCGCCTGTCATTAATCACCCCCTGTAAGGCTCCATTCAGACGTCCGCATGTGTTTTGCGGATCCGATCCATGTATCCATGGATCCGTAAAAATCATGCGGACGTCTGAATGGAGCCTTACAGGGGAGTGATCAATGACAGGGGGGTGATCAATGACAGGGGGTGATCAGGGAGTGTATATGGGTGATCACCCGCCTGTCATTGATCACCCCCCTGTAAGGCTCCATTCAGACGTCCGTATGCTTTTTGCGGATCCGATCCATGTATCCGTGGATCCGTAAAAATCATACGGACGTCTGAACGGAGCCTGACAGGGGGTGATCAATGACAGGGCGGTGATCAATGACAGGGGGGTGATCAGGGAGTTTATATGGGGTGATCATGGGTGATCAGGGGTTTATAAGGGGTTAATAAGTGACGGGGGGGGGGGTGTAGTGTAGTGTAGTGTAGTGTGGTGTTTGGTGCGACTGTACTGACCTACCTGAGTCCTCTGGTGGTCGATCCTAACAAAAGGGACCACCAGAGGACCAGGTAGGAGGTATATTAGACGCTGTTATGAAAACAGCGTCTAATATACCTGTTAGGGGTTAAAAAATTCGGATCTCCGGCCTGCCAGCGAACGATCGCCGCTGGCATGCTGGAGATCTACTCGCTTACCTTCCGTTCCTGTGAGCGCGCGTGCCTGTGTGCGCGCGTTCACAGGAAATCTCGCGTCTCGCGAGATGACGCATATATGCGTGACTGTGCGCCAGCCTGCCACCTCCGGAACGCACATGTGCGTTAGGTGGTCCGGAGGTGGTTAAATTGGTATTCCTATTTGGGATGTTTATGGTATGGCCACATGTCCCACATCTGTGACCCACTCCTATTTCCAGAACAGGAGCCCATCAAGCTTGAATGAGAATTGAGAGGTGACCGCACATGTTCAGCTCTCTCCATTCATTTCAATAGTATAACCAAAAAGTCAGCGCTCTTGGCTATTTTTAGAAATGCTATTGAGAGGAGTAAATGGTAAGAGATGTGGATGTAAAAACACTTCTCTATTTCTGGCCGTGACTGATAGTGATGGACGAACATCAGCCGGAACGTTTTGTGAACTTTACTTTAATGGCAGACGAACCTGAAAAAACTTCAGGTAATATTTGCAGCCACCAAATACTTACTATAAGTGCACAAATAGTCCCACAACATGAACAGTGACATACCAGAGGGGGGTCATTGGCAAACATTTCCACAAAATATATGTATTTTAATCAGGGGCCATTTTTAATGCATCTTAAAGGGAAAATCTCAAAAATGTGCCCTGCTGGAGCCTGGAAAATGTTATTTTAGGCCACGGGACTACAGGCCCCAAAAATTAGGCATTCACCTGACAGAAAAGAACAAGTGATTATGTGTCTGGAGATACATTAGGTGGTCACTGACTAGCAATTTTACTGTAGGTCAGTGGAGTATAGGTCCCAAAAATTAGGCATTCACCTGACAGAAAAGAACAAGTGATTATGTAGCTTGAGGTACATTAGGCGGTCACCGAATAACAATTTTACTGTAGGCCAGTACAGGCCCCAAAAATTAGGCATTCACCTGACAGTAAAGAACAAGTGATTATGTGGCTGGAGGTACATTCGGCGGTCACTGAATAACAATTTTACTGTAGGTCATTGGAATACAGGCCCCAAAAATTTGGCATTCACCTAATTCGCTCTCCTCCTTCCAGCCACGGACAACACCAGGGATCCCCGAAAAGTTTAAAGTCCCCCTTAAAGCCTACTCTTCTTGCTCCTGCTCCTCCTCCCCCAGCCACCATCCTCCTCTGACTACTTTTCAGACTCCTGCTGACTTGTCTCAGATTGAGTAGCCCCCCCTGGGAATTTATTCAGCATTGCGACTTCCTCATCTTCCAGTTCCTGCTCCTTGACGGCTTACTCAATGACACAATGCAATGCACTGCTCCAGAAAGAAGGTGTAAGGTACGATGTCACTGATGACGCCCTGGCTGCAACTGACCAGTTTGGTGATCTCATCAAATGGCCGCAGAAGTCTGCATGCGTCGCGCATGAGCAGCCACTGGCGTGGTGAAAAGAAACCAAGCTCCACAGAACCTGTCCTGCTGCAGAGTTCATACAGGTAGTCGATAACAGCACGTTGCTGCTGGAGCAGACTATCAAGCATATACAAGGTGGAGTTCCCGCGCGTCGGGCTGTCACCAATCAGATGTCTGACAGACAGGTGGTGTCGCCGCTGAACATCAGCAAGGCGAGCCATGGCCATGTAAGATCTTCTAAAATGGCCAGAGATTTTCCTGGCCGGCCACAAGATGTCCTGGACCCCGGGGTATTTGGCACCACCTCAGCCCCCAAGCATTTATTGGGATGGGGACTACAGCGCTACATTCTAAATATTCGCGAAATCGTGAAGTGCAGATATTCGTGATAAAAATGCACTTTTTGAATATTCGCGCTCAACACTACTGATAAGACAATATTACTAGGTGTGGAGCTGCTGGTATAAGTGACCATGTCTGACTCTTATTTGGGGAGATATTTGTGACTTGTGGTCTGATAACACAATAGTGGGTAATTGCCAATATAAAAATATAAATCGTGAACTCAGTTGTAACAATCTGTCATAGTTTAGGGGATAAAGCATACCAGATTTTCCTTTCCTATTGTTTGAGACAATTAATAATCTGTAATCTCAACAATTACAATACTGTGGAATTAAAATAAAATCTATCCATGCTCAGGCCTTACTCTAGCATCGTTCTCTGTGGCGCTGGTCCGGATCTTCTGATGCTGTTTTTTTTACAGACTGCAGCAGGACATGCCAGGATACGGCACATGACTGTTGTAGACCACTAAGGGCAGTGATCGGCTCCAGAAGTCATGTGCCGTATCCCAGCATGTCACCGCTGCAGTTGGTAAAAGAACAGTGTCAGGACAATCGTCCAGCGTCACAGAGAACAATACTGGAGTAAGGAGTGAAAGTATTATGTTTTAATTTAGTTTATTTTAAGCTATAGTAAGGGTTTCCAACATTTTTTATTGTGTCAAACAACCATTTTAAAGGCAAACCTCTAAGCTACGTTTTTCTAACGGCTTTATTACTTGACAATATTTTGTCTCCATTACAAGAATGAAGGCAGAAGGACCAAGCTGCTTTGATCCAGTGCAACCTGTGCTCATCCTATGGCGGTAAGGGACTTCAGTACAGGCCACTTTATATAAGCTGACACAGCAGGCAATTATCAGGACTGAACCGTTCGCTCTCAATAATTGCCTGCTTGCCAGAAGATGGAGTGCTGCATTTAACTGTGCTGCTAGCCCCAGAGGAATGGAGAAAAGGATGGGAGTGGTAGTGGCTCTGGCTGCAATGATTATTCACAGTGGCAGTCCTCACACTGACGCTCCCTAGGGAAAGGGCAGTGATAGGAGGGCACACACTTTTCTTCCCTAAGGGTACTTGGTAGTTGAGGTGCCTGTGGTGTTGTGAGTTTGTTGCAGGTGTATGCAATGAGCAGGACCGGGGTATGCACTCTGATGCAAATTATGCAATGGCTGGGTCAGGTGTAGGTGATAGTCTATAGTTTTGTTTGTGACGCCAATTGCAGCGTGCGCAGGGTACTGTTACAGGGCCCTCTAAGGTGTTATAACTCACGCCCCAGGTTAGGAATGCCAGAGTGGTGTAATGTCTCTGTATGGTAGCGGTAATGGTGTCAACGGTGTCTCCTACCTGGGTACGGCTGGACTCCTGGGACCTGGCTCACTTGCAATAAATTAAGTGTAGTGTTAGTAGAAGTAATAGAGGGATTTTGCAGCAGTAATTGAGATTCAGACCCTTGGTAAAGTTCAAACTTGTCTTTACTGATTGTAACTTTCATCCAAGCAAGATGCAGCTTTTGTCTTAGGTCCCAGCAGGTATTGGCAATGGTTGGCAGGAATTTATCTTCTGCTCTCTCATGTACCTGGAGTTTGCAGGAAAGAATGTCTGCTTTGTAGCGCTATACTGTGGCAGGAATTTGGCTTCTGCACTTTCTATCTTCTGCTGTATGGGGACTGACTAGCTGAGGAGGAATATGGCTTCTCCTGGGTCTCTGGACTTTACTCACAGTTATCTTCACAGGGTATGCTTTCTTCCTGGAACTCTGGAGTTCGTCTGCTTGCTTCATCCAGCCGAGGCTGCAGGGCTCAGGCTGAGGATGGTGATCAATGTCTCAGCCGAGACAAGATCCTGGCATGGTTCCCTGAAGACTAACACACAGCCTTCACCAACAGGGGTGGCTGGCACACTGCATCTAACTTCCTTCTCTCCCCCATGCTGCAGGATATGGGCACAGCCCACTCTGCTGACAGAGGGGGGAGCTAAGCTAAAATGAACTATTCCAGCCTAGAAATACTAAACTGAACCTAACGCCTTGCTAACACATTGCTGGTGAACATGGAAATTACAGCAATATACATTTAACATGGTTTACAATGCACAGTTGTGAGAATATAATGTAAAATTACATCAGATGACAAGGTTAATGCTCTTAGTAGATTTTAGCAGGGTAAAAGAGTTTAGTAACACAACTCTGGGGTGTTACATGTAGTGGCCGATGTATGATGCCAGAGTCAGTAACAGGGCCAGTTGTAGGAAAATAAATATCTTTTTTTAAAGGGGTTGTCCGGGCTTTTACTATTTGATATCATCAATATCAGGTTGGCAGAGGTCCAACACCTCGCACCCCCGCCGATCAGCTGTATGAGGAGACGGCGCGTGCAATGCGCTCATGCTGTCTCTCTTCTCTCTTCCTGTCCGCTGCTGTGGTTTATGCTGCACACTGCCATTTTTTTCAAACTCCTCTAGAAATGTCCTATTTGTATCCACAAAATGGACAAGAATAGGACATGTTTTATTATTTTTGCAGGGCCGCAGAACAGACATACGGATACAGACAGCCCATAGTGTACTGTCCGCATCTTTTGTGGCCTAATTGAAATGATCCTCATCCGATTTGCAAAAAATGCGGATAGGATGTGGACCGAAACTACAGTTGTGTGCATGAGGCCTTATGCTGCATCTTTTCCCACAAAGCTATATATCAAACTTTTCAGCATCTCCTCCTCTACAACACGTTCCCTGTAGATTACTTGACATTTTTATGCTAGATTTTCTAAGTTTACAATATTGATGGTCTGTCCTGACAGTCAGACTCCGATCAATATGATACTGATGGCCAATTAATGGTATGATAACAAGGCTACAGCTGATTTTTGCCATGTGTCAGCATTGTCAGTTGTCACATTATCATACCATATACTGGCATGTTTCATAAACAGCTGCAACAAAATCTTGTGCAGTAATTCTATAAAGATCTGCCAGGTCATTCTGGTCTACTTGACCATGTAAAAGAGCTACAGTGGATATAAAAAGTCTACACACCCCTGTAAAAATGTCAGGTTTCTGTGA
Organism: Bufo gargarizans; assembly: GCF_014858855.1. Lineage (NCBI taxonomy): Eukaryota > Metazoa > Chordata > Amphibia > Anura > Bufonidae > Bufo > Bufo gargarizans. The sequence continues at coordinate 530,112,197 of NC_058082.1, read as the reverse complement.
TGTACAAAAATGAGACAAAGATAAATCATTTCAGAACTTTTTCCACCTTTAATGTGACCTATAAACTGTACCACTCAATTGAAAAACCAAACTGAAATCTTTTAGGTAGAGGGAAGAAAAAATATAAAAACAAAATAATATGGTTGCATAAGTGTGTACACCCTTAAACTAATACTTTGTTGAAGCGCCTTTTGATTTTATTACAGCACTCAGTCTATTTGGGTATGAGTCTATCAGCATGGCACATTTTGACTTGGCAAGATTTGCCCACTCTTCTTTGCAAAAACACTCCAAATCTAGTCAGATTGCCAGGGCATCTGTCACCACCAGACATCTGAGAAGCTCTGACAGACGTCTAGAACCTCCTCCTTGAGATTCCTTTGTTTTGCTTTCATTTTCTCATCTCGTTAGCCTCTCTCAGCTGTCATGTAGTTGCACTAATTGCATCCCTTTAAATCCTTTCCCATAGTGCATCACTTTGCGGTTTATACAACTTCCTGGAGTGTGTGTATGCTGTTCCTACTTCTGAGTCTTCTACAAAATAAGTTTTGTTCTTTCATTTGTGTTTTCCTGTTTGCTGGATCCCAGGTGACCCTGACTCCCTCCGTATCTAGTGTAGGGAGCCGGTGGTCGTGCCCCCTCACTATTATAGGGTGTTCAGGTGTTATACAGTCGAGGTACGAGGATATGCAATCATCTACCATTGGGATTTTCGCATAGGCTGAGCAGCCAGGGAGAGAGCCAGGTCTGATGCAGGGCTCTCCCTTTTTGTTCCTTAGTTTTGGATCCAGTCAGTCGTATATTCATTTTGTGTTTTCTTGTTTCCTGCACACCTTCCGTGACATTCTAAACCGCCAAAACCGTCTCAAGCATGGATCCGTTTTCACTTTTGACTGAATGCTTGGGTCTTTCATTGGAGGTAGTAGATCTCCGTAAGACTCTTTCTCAGTTTCAAGTGACCGGTTCAGCTTGCGTTCATGGAGTTTGTTCTGAGCCTAAGATCTCGCTCCCGGATACGTTCTCCGGGGGTAGTGAGAATTTTGTGCGTTTTAGAGAGGCTTGCAAACTCCATTTTCGCCTACTTCCCCATTCCTCTGGTGATAAGGGACGGAGGGTGGGGATCATCAGATCGCTGCTCAGGGATAACGCTCAGTCCTGGGCCTTTTCGCTGCCGGTGGGGGCACGGCCCCTCCGTTCAGTGGATGAATTCTTTTTAGCCCTGGGTCAGATATATGATGATCCGGATCGTATTGCTCTGGCTGAGTCTAGACTACGTCTTTTATGTCAGGGTAAACAATCCGCAGAGATATACTGTTCAGAATTTCGGAGATGGGCAGCTGATACTGGTTGGAATGATGCTGCACTCCGAAGTCAATTTTGCCATGGTCTTTCAGAGGGATTGAAAGATACATTTGCTTTTCATGAGAGACCTACCTCCTTGGACTCTGCCATGTCTCGGGCCGTTCGTATTGACAGGCGTCTTAGAGAGAGAGGAGAGATCACTCCTTCCTGTCATACTCAATCCCGGGACAGTGCGGCGGTCTCATTCAGTGCACAGGGGTCTCAGTCGCTGTCAATCCCTTCTGAACAGGAGCCCATGCAGCTGGGTTTGATTGCCTCTAACAATAGAAGATTCAGCCCTCATGGGAAGGTTTGTTTCTGTTGTGGAGGTATAAATCATTTGGCAAATGTTTGTCCCTCTAGGAGATTCAGGCAGTTTTTTGAGGGTAATAAAGAAACAAAAAGAAAAAAATCCTTTAAAATTTTTCCATCTGTTACCATTGGCAGGGTTGAGGCGGAAATTGAAGGTTTTCCGTTTGCTTGTAGTTCCCATTTTGTCCTGCCTGCCAGGGTGGCGCTAGAGAGCAAGAACATTTTTTGTGAGATTTTTGTAGATAGTGGAGTCGCTGTCAATCTCATTGATAACCTATTTGCTATAACTCATGGTTTCCAGGTATGCACTTTGGGAAAGGATATACCTGTTTTTGCTATTGATTCCGCTCCACTTTCTCAGAAATCGTTAAAGGGCATATTTCACAATATCCGTTTGATTGTGAGTGATGCTCATGTTGAGGATGTGTTATGTTTCGTCCTTAGCAGGTTGCCTACTCCTCTAGTGTTGGCGCTACCCTGGCTCACTAAACATAACCCCACCATTGATTGGCAAGCGAGGCAAATAAATGGTTGGAGTGACTTTTGCAGAGAGAATTGCCTCACGACATCTGTTTCTGAGGTTTCTACTAAGACTGTACCATCTTTTCTCTCTGAATTTTCAGATGTCTTCTCTGAAAGTGGTGTTCAGGACTTGCCCCCGCACAGGGAGTACGATTGCCCTATTAATCTCACCCCAGGCGCCAAGCTGCCTAAATCTCGTTTATACAATCTCTCCCAACCTGAAAGGGTCGCTATGCGTGCTTATATCTCGGAGAGTCTGAGAAAGGGACACATACGACCCTCGAAGTCACCTGTTGCCGCTGTTTTTTTCTTTGTTAAGAAAAAAGATGGTTCTTTAAGACCATGTCTGGATTTCAGGGAGCTGAACAGTATCACAATTCGTGACCCTTATCCGCTTCCTCTGATCCCGGACCTGTTTAACCAGATTGTTGGGGCTAAAGTTTTTTCCAAGTTGGATCTAAGAGGGGCATACAACCTGGTCAGGGTCAGAGAAGGAGATGAATGGAAGACGGCCTTCAATACCCCTGAGGGCCATTTTGAGAATTTGGTTATGCCTTTTGGTTTGATGAATGCTCCAGCCGTCTTTCAGCATTTTGTGAACAGCATTTTTTATCATTTAATGGGGAAATTTGTATTAGTGTATCTAGATGACATTTAGATTTTTTCTCCTGATTTCAAAACTCATAAGGAACACTTACGTCAGGTCTTGCTCATCCTGCGGGAGAATAAATTGTACGCTAAACTGGAAAAATGTGTGTTTGCGGTTCCAGAAATTCAATTTCTGGGGTTTCTTCTCTCCGCTTCTGGTTTTCGCATGGACCCCGAGAAGGTCCGCGCTGTGCTTGAGTGGGAGCTTCCTGAGAATCAGAAGGCGCTGATGCGTTTTTTGGGCTTTGCCAATTATTACAGGAGGTTTATTTTGAATTATTCCTCTGTTGTTAAACCACTCACTGATATGACTAGAAAGGGGGTAGATTTTTCCTCCTGGTCGGTAGAGGTGCGTAAGGCCTTTTCTAATATCAAGGAGAGTTTTGCTTCCGCTCCTATCTTGGTACAACCTGATATTTCTCTACCCTTCATAGTTGAGGTTGATGCTTCTGAGGTGGGTGTGGGTGCGGTCTTGTCTCAGGGTCCCTCTCCTGCCAAATGGCGACCGTGTGCCTTTTTCTCGAAGAAACTCTCCTCCGCAGAGAGAAATTACAATGTGGGAGATAGGGAGTTGTTGGCCATCAAGTTGGCTTTTGAGGAATGGTGCCATTGGCTAGAGGTAGCCAGACACCCTATTACCGTGTTTACTGACCATAAGAATCTGGCCTACTTGGAGTCAGCCAAGCGTCTGAACCCGAGACAGGCCAGATGGTCTTTGTTCTTTTCCAGGTTTAATTTTGTTGTCACGTTCAGCCCTGGGGTTAAGAATGTGAAGGCGGATGCCCTGTCACGGTGTTTTCCGGGAGGTGGGAATTTTGAAGACCCGGGTCCCATTTTGGCTTAAGGTGTGGTGGTCTCTGCTCTTTATCCTGAATTGGAGGCAGAGGTTCAGGTAGCCCAGTCAGAGGCTCCTGATCTTTGTCCTCCTGGGAGGTTGTTTGTGCCTCTCGCTTTAAGACACAAGATTTTTAAGGAACACCACAATACTGTCCTTGCTGGGCACCCGGGGGCAAGAGCCACAGTGGATCTCATCGTTCGGAGATTCTGGTGGCCGGCGCTTCGTAAGTCGGTTGAGGGTTTTGTGGTAGCCTGCGAGACCTGCGCTCGTGCCAAAGTCCCTCATTCACGGCCATCAGGTCCTCTCCTTCCCTTACCCATTCCTTCCCGTCCTTGGACACATCTGTCCATGGACTTCATTACGGACCTGCCTCGTTCCTCGGGGAAGACTGTGATTCTGGTGGTGGTGGACCGTTTTAGCAAAATGGTGCATTTCATCCCTTTTCCTGGCTTGCCCAATGCTAAGACGCTGGCTCAGGCATTTATTGATCACATTGTCAAGTTGCATGGTATTCCTTCAGACATAGTCTCTGATAGGGGCACACAGTTTGTTTCCAGATTCTGGAAGGCTTTCTGTTCTCGCTTGGGGGTTCGGTTGTCATTCTCTTCTGCTTTCCACCCGCAGTCGAATGGCCAGACAGAGCGCGTCAATCAGAATCTGGAGACATATCTGCGCTGTTTTGTGGCGGAGAATCAGGAGGATTGGTGTTCTTTTTTTTCCCTTGCTGAGTTTGCTTTAAATAACCGTCGTCAGGAGTCCTCTGATAAGTCACCATTTTTTGGTGCATATGGGTTTCATCCGCAGTTTGGGACATTCTCTGGAGAGGGGTCTTCTGTTTTACCTGATGAGGAGAGATTCTCCTCGTCTTTGTCCTCTAGTTGGCAAAAGATTCAGGATAATCTAAAGAGCATGAGTGAGAGATATAAGCGTGTGGCGGATAAGAGATGTGTGCCTGGTCCGGACCTGAATGTTGGTGATCTGGTGTGGTTGTCTACTAAGAATATCAAATTGAAGGTTCCCTCCTGGAAGTTGGGTCCTAAGTTTATTGGGCCTCACAAAATTTTGTCCGTCATCAATCCTGTTGCCTACCGTCTTGATCTTCCTCAAACTTGGAAGATCCATAATGTTTTTCATAAGTCCTTATTAAAACCTTATGTCCAACTCTTTGTACCCTCGTCTTTGCCTTCTCCTCCGATTGTGGTTGATGGTAATCTTGAATTTCAGGTCTCTAGGATTGTGGATTCTTGTGTTGTCCGCGGTTCTCTCCAGTACCTCGTTCATTGGGAGGGTTATGGTCCTGAGGAGAGGATGTGGGTCCCAGTGACGGACATTAAGGTCACTCGTCTCATCAGGACTTTCCATAGGTCCCATCCTGAGAAGGTGGGCTCTGAGTGTCCGGAGTCCACTCGTAGAAGGAGGGGTACTGTCACCACCAGACATCTGAGAAGCTTTGACAGACGTCTAGAACCTCCTCCTTGAGCTTCCTTTGTTTTGCTTTTATTTTCTCATCTCGTTAGCCTCTCTCAGCTGTCAAGTAGTTGCACTGATTGCATCCCTTTAAATCCTTTCCCATAGTGGATCACTTTGCGGTTTATACAACTTCCTGGAGTGTGTGTATGCTGTTCCTACTTCTGAGTCTTCTACAAGATAAGTTTTGTTCTTTCATTTGTGTTTTCCTGTTTGCTGGATCCCAGGTGACCCTGACTCCCTCCGTATCTAGTGTAGAGAGCCGGTGGTCGTGCCCCCTCACTATTATAGGGTGTTCAGGTGTTATACAGTCGAGGTACGAGGATATGCGATCATCGGCCATTGGAATTTTTCGCATAGGCTGAGCAGCCAGGGAGAGAGCCAGGTCTGATGCAGGGCTCTCCCTTTTTGCTCCTTAGTTTTGGATCCAGTCAGTCGTATATTCATTTTGTGTTTTCTAGTTTCCTGCACACCTTCCGTGACAGCATCTCCTGTGCACAGCCCTCTTCAGATCACCCCACAGATTTTCAATCGGATTCAGGTCTGGGCTCTGGCTGGGCCATTCCAAAACTTTAATCTTTATCTTTGTCTAATTTTTTTACATCACAGAAACCTGACATTTTAACAGGGGTATGTAGACTTTTTATATATCTACTGTATATCTGTTTATCTGTCTCTGTACCCAGTCTGTCTATCTGTCCTGATTTGTGCCTGTGACCCTGCTCTGCCTGTTGCCTGGATTCTGACATAGCCTCATATTCCCTGGCTCTGAGTCTGTTCCTTGGATAGTATGTACTCTGCCTGCCGGACCTCATCCTGGTTATGCTTGTGAGCTCTCCTTGTTCCTTTGATGCCTTACACAGGTGTCATCGTAAGTCATCTGCCAACTAACCTTTTGGCTCCCCTGCAGTGAAGACCAAATCACTCTTTAAGGGTTAAAAGAATGAAAACCATGCCCTTAGGAATAGCTGGTTAATTGGCACAGTGGTTTACCAACCATTGTTTGTAATAAGGTTCTCGCACCCAACCAAGTTCAACTTACTTCTCCGTACCTTGTTGATGGGGACATTTATGTTGTGAATTATTTTATTGATTTACTTGTTTTATACTGTTGATGTGTTTTGTGTATTTTCACAATTTGCCTGTTCTGCCTGGGGTACCAAAATACCTTGTCCTGGAGAATTAGGGATAACTAGTAAAGCAAGTCCCAAAGTTCCACCAACAGGGGCTGCTAGGATCATAGGGGTAAAGTAATACAAATGAAGGGACAGGATAAGGGAAAGATAGAATGTCTTAAAGAGGGGAATTTTTAATGTAACTGACTCCATCTTGTCTTTAACCCCTTAAGGACCGGGCTCATTTTCACCTTAAGGACCAGGCCATTTTTTGCAAAGCTGATTATTGTCACTTTATGTGTGAATAACTTTAAACCACTTTTACTTTTCCAGGCCATTCTGAGATTGTTATTTCGTCACATGTTGTACTTCATGACACTGGTAAAATGGAGTCAAATTTTTTTTTATTATTTATAAAACAATAGCAAATTTAACAAAAAATTTGAAAAAATTTCAAATTTCCAAGTTTCAACTTCTCTACTTCTATAATACATAGTAACATTCCCCATATGTCTACTTCTTGTTTGGATCATTTTGGGAATGCCATTTTAATTCTTGGGGACGTTACAAGGCTTAGAAGTTTAGAAGCAAATCTTGAAATTTTTCTGAAATTTCCAAACCCCACTTTTTAAAGGACCAGTTCAGGTCTGAAGTCACTTTGTGAGGCTTATATAATAGAAACCACCCAAAAATTACCCCATTTTAAAAACTACACCAAGGTATTCAAAATTGATTTTACAAATTTTGCTAACCCTTTAGGTGTTCCACAAGAGTTATTGGCAAATGGAGATAAAATTTCAGAATTTAAATTTTTGGGCAAATTTTACATTTTAATCAATTTTTTCCAGTAACAAAGCAAGAGTTAACAGCCAAACAAAACTCAATATTTATTGCCCTGATTCTATAGTTTACAGAAACACCCCTATATGTGGTCGTAAACTGCTGTACGGCCACACGGCAGGGTGCAGAAGGAAAGGAACACCATATCGTTTCTGGAAGGTAGATTTTGCTGAACTGGTTTATTTACACCATGTCCCATTTGAAGCCCCCCTGATGCACCCCTAGAGTAGAAACTCCAGAAAAGTTACCCCATTTTGGAAACTACGGGATAAGGTGGCAGTTTGGTTGGGACTATTTTTAGGGTACATATGATTTTTGGTTGCACTATATAACATTTTTGTGAGGCAAGGTTACAAAAATTTTAATTCTGAAATTTCATCTCTATTTGCCAATAACTTTTGTGGAACACCTAAAGGGTTAAAAAAGTTAGCAAAATCAGTTTTGAATACCTTGAGGGGTGTAGTTTCTTAGATGGGATCACTTTTATGGAGTTTCTACTCTGGGGTGCATCAGGGGGGCTTCAAATGGGACATGGTGTCAAAAAAACCAGTCCAGCAAAATCTGCTTTCAAAAAACCATATGGCGCTCCATTCCTTCTGCGCCCTGCCGATTGGCCATACAGCATTTTACGACCACATATGGGGTATTTCTGAAAACTACAGAATCAGGGCAATAAATATAGAGTTTTGTTTGACTGTTAACCCTTGCTTTGTTAACGGAAAAAATAGATTTTTTGGGGCGCCTCCAGTTCCCGAGGTACTCCGGCCTGCTCTTTCCCGGTCAGCAAAGATCAGGGCCTTGAGGACTGCCTCATAGAATTGCAGGAATTTCCCTGTGTTGCCAGCGCTCCGGCACAGCACAAAAGAGTTATACAAGGCAACCTGTACCAAGTAGACCGCAACTTTTTTGTACCATGCCAAGGTTTTGCGCATGCCGTTAAATGGCTTGAGGACTTGATCAGAGAGATCAACTCCTCCCATATACTGATTGTAGTCGACGATACAATCGGGCTTGAGGACAGGGGTGATGCCGTTACCGTGAATTGTGGACAGTACAAGGACATCCCTCTTGTCCTTATATCTGACCAGCAACAGGTTTCCACTGGTAAGGGCACGGGTCTCACCCCTGGGGATAGGTACACATGAAACTTGTAAGTGTACCCTAAGGTACTCTCACAAAGTTTGTACAGCTTCACGCCATACCTCGCCCGCTTAGAGGGAACATACTGGCGGAAAATAAGTCTCCCCTTGAAAGCAATGTAAGAGTCATCAACAGCGACCTCCCTTCCAGGTACATAGGCCTCCATAAATTTGGCCCCGAAGTGATCGATGACCGGCCTGATTTTGTACAGGCGGTCATAGGAGGATCATCTTGGGGGGGACATGCATTATCTGCATAATGCAGGCATTTCCGAATGGCCTCAAAACGGGAACATGTCATGGCCATACAGTAGAGTGGGGTCTGGTAGAGGACGTCCCCACTCCAGTACTGCCTGACACTGGGTTTTTTGACTAGGCCCATGTGCAGCATGAAGCCCCAAAACGTCCTCATCTCGGCTGCACCGACCGGAGTCCAGCCACCGGACCTAGCTAAAAAGGAGCCCCGGTGTTGAGCAATGAACTGTTGGGCAAACAAGTTCGTTTGTTCCACCATCAGATTCACAAAGTGGTCACTGAAAAAAAACCTAAAATAGTCATATTCAGTGAAGCCCACTGTGCGAATCTGGATTCCTAATTGGCCAACAAAATCAGGAATCACGGGCTCAAAATACTCTGGGGTACACCATGCAAGTTCACCGATAGGGAGCTCAGGTGGACTTATCTGGTGGGCTGGAAAACTAGTACGAGCCCTAGAGCTGCTCTTACTAGTGTGGGCCACAGGGTCCCTGGCATGGGGGTCCCCTTGCTCCACCTGGCGGCGTCTCAGCAGCCTTGGGGGCTCATAATCATCATCACTAGATGATGAGGAGGACGCGGATGACAAGAGGAAAGTGGGGTCATCCTCGTCCTCACTGGGGCTCTCGGAGTAAGAGGCAAGCAGAGCGTATGCCTCCTCAGCCGAGAATGTCTGGGGGGCCATAGGGGAGTGTGTGTGTGTGCGTGTGTGGAAAACTCTTTTTAGTGTGCGTGTGTGTGGGGGCACGGGTGTTCGCGTACTTTCCCTAAACCTAACAGAAAAAAAAAAGCCCCCCCCAAAAAATAAATAAAGATTCAAACTTGCTAATCAGCGGTCCGAAGCTGATCAGCGATGGGGTGGGCGATGCGCTAACAGTGGCCGGACGCTAAGAGTGCTGGCCACAGTCAGCGCACGCACAAAAAAATAAATAAATGTGCTTGCGCCCAAAAAAATGTGTGTGGGGGGCAAGCTGCAGCTGTGCTGAGTGTGCTGTGGACCCCAGACACTTGATCAGGGTGAAGCTGAAAAAAAAAACGTATTTTTTTCCTAAACTCTCCCAAATCTCCCTGACTAATCTAAGCTGTCCCTAATCCTGTCCCTAAGTTCCTGTGGGGGGGCGGGGGTGCTGGGCTCCACGATGCTCCTCTCTCCACGCTCCAGGACGCAGTGTGGAGGAGGAGGCAGAGCTGGGGGAAATCAACCACCCCTACAGCCCGTGCAGCCAATCGTAAGCGATCTTGAGAGGTGATGTCACCATCATCAAAGGATGGTGATTGGTGGTGTGTTATCACACCACCGATCACCATCCTATTCCAGGTTATCGGGTCACCAGAGACCCGAATAACCCGGAAACGCAGCAAACCTCAGTTCTGAATTGACCTGCGGTTTGCCACGATCCCCGATACGGGGGGGTTACAGGACCTCCCTCGGCATTGTCACAGAGTGCCTGGCTAAATTATTTCAGCAGGCACTCTGTTCCGATCACCACCCGCCGCGAGGCGGTGATTGGAAATACACAGGGCGTACAGGTACGCCCTGTGTCCTTAAGTATCGGGACATCAGGGCGTATGTTTAACCTGTGTCCCCAACAGGTTAAACAAACTTATCCAAACTTCTTAAGAACATTCCAATACAGGGTGTGGGAGGGGGGGGGGGGGGGGGGCGCACAAGACTGGTTTAGGTTGCCAGGGGCTAAGGCCAGGCAGCTCCTGTCCACACATTCCACCATAACCTGCTCTGTTCTGACATGAGACTATCATGGACTATTTCTTCTAATCTGATTGGATCAGTGTCCTATCCTATAAACCTTTGACTGTCTTTATTGTACACCAGCTCTGTGTGTGCTTGATGTCCCCCGGCCGGTGAATCACTTGATCCTCGACAACTTCATTTTCAGTAGAGGAAGCTACTTTAACAGTATGTAGCTATTACATTTTAGAATTGACATAGTAGCAGTGTCTTCAGTATTATTGGATCCTGCGCTGTGCCACTCATTTACATGAAAGTCAACTAAAGGAGAGTCACCAATAACCCAGTGCCTCCTAAGATCCATACTTGTTATGTACTAAAATCAAGTTAGGCTAGGGATACATATGTCTATTGGAAATCTCTACAGTCAAGTGAATGGCACATGATTACTTCTGCTCCATACAGTAATACACTCATACATGCTTCAATTACTTTGTGTAAAAAGTCTTTACATGAAAAACGTAGGGAAAAATGATCATTCCAATTAAACAGCGAGTGTGTTGTTTATAAATAAAATGTAGAAATTCTGTAAAAAACTGTACGCTGAGAGAAATTGTAAATCTATGCAGACAGTTCTAAACCGGTAAATGGCTATTTTATATGTGTGCGGTAGTGCCAAAGAATCCGTAAAATCATTTTTTGCAGCCTATACCACAGCTTTCCACTAGATGGTGCCAGAACACAACTGACGATCTTGCAGTACATTTACTGAAGCTTAGTTTCTTGGGGTAATTCTAGCAAGCAAAATATCTTTAACAGATAAGAAACTGGAGGAGAGACCTATATAAACTTAGTTACTAGCTGTTTTTTTTTATTTTTTATTTTTTTTCATTTTCATCGTCATATTCCAAGAGCTATAACTTTATAATTTTGTCAGCCAATGTAGCCATATGCGGGCTTGTTTTTTGTGGGACAAGTTGTAGTTTTTAATGGTGCCATCTTGGACTACACATAACTTACTGATTAACCTTTAATAACTCTTTCTAGGGAGGTGTGAAAAAACAGCAGTAATGCCACTGAATTAATGCACTTAAAATGTTGCTGCATTCTGGGTCATTACAATTAAAATAATACCAGATCTACAGTACAGACCAAAAGTTTGGACACACCTTCTCATTCAAAGAGTTTTCTTTATTTTCATGACTATGAAAATTGTAGATTCACACTGAAGGCTTTAAAACTATGAATTAACACATGTGGAATTATATACATAACAAAAAAGTGTGAAACAACTGAAAATATGTCATATTCTAGGTTCTTCAAAGTAGCCACCTTTTGCTTTGATTACTGCTTTGCACACTCTTGGCATTCTCTTGATGAGCTTCAAGGGGTAGTCACCTGAAATGGTCTTCCAACAGTCTTGAAGGAATTCCCAGAGATGCTTAGCACTTGTTGGCACTTTTGCCTTCACTCTGCGGTCCAGCTCACCCCAAACCATCTCGATTGGGTTCAGGTCCGGTGACTGTGGAGGCCAGGTCATCTGGCGCAGCACCCCATCACTCTCCTTCATGGTCAAATAGCCCTTACACAGCCTGGAGGTGTGTTTGGGGTCATTGTCCTGTTGAAAAATAAATTATGGTCCAACTAAATGCAACCTGGATGGAATAGCATGCTGCTGCAAGATGCTGTGGTAGCCATGCTGGTTCAGTATGCCTTCAATTTTTAATAAATCCCCAACAGTGTTACCAGCAAAGCACCCCCACACCATCACACCTCCTCCTCCATGCTTCACGGTGGGAACCAGGCATGTAGAGTCCATCCGTTCACCTTTTCTGCGTCGCAGAAAGACACAGTGGTTGGAACCAAAGCTCTCAAATTTGGACTCATCAGACCAAAGCACAGATGTCCACTGGTCTAATGTCCATTCCTTGTGTTCTTTAGCCCAAACAAGTCTCTTCTGCTTGTTGCCTGTCCTTAGCAGTGGTTTCCTAGCAGATATTCTACCATGAAGGCCTGATTCACACAGTCTCCTCTTAACAGTTGTTCTAGAGATGTGTCTGCTGCTAGAACTCTGTGTGGCATTGACCTGGTCTCTAATCTGAGCTGCTGTTACCCTGCGATTTCTGAGGCTGGTGACTCGGATGAACTTATCCTCCGCAGCAGAGGTGACTCTTGGTCTTCATTTCCTGGGGCGGTCCGCATGTGAGCCAGTTTCTTTGTAGCGCTTGATGGTTTTTGTGACTGCACTTGGGGACACTTTCAAAGTTTTCCCAATTTTTCGGACGGGCTGACCTTCATTTCTTAAAGTAATGATGGCCACTCGTTTTTCTTTACTTAGCAGCTTTTTTCTTGCCATAATACAAATTCTAACAGTCTATTCAGTAGGACTATCAGCTGTGTATCCACCTGACTTCTCCACAATGCAACTGATGGTCCCAACCCCATTTATAAGGCAAGAAATCCCACTTATTAAACCTGACAGGGCACACCTGTGAAGTGAAAACCATTTCAGGTGACTACCTCTTGAAGCTCATCAAGAGAATGCCAAGAGTGTGCAAATCAGCAATCAAAGCAAAGGGTGGCTACTTTGAAGAACCTATAATATGACATATTTTCAGTTGTTTCACACTTTGTTGTTATGCATATAATTCCACATGTGTTAATTCATAGTTTTGATGCCTTCATTGTGAATCTACAATTTTAATAGTCATGAAAATAAAGAAAACTCTTTGAATGAGAAGGTGTGTCCAAACCTTTGGTCTGTACTGTATATAGTTTTTTTTTTTAGGTTTTACTACCTTTTTTAAAAAGAAGAAAATGTTTTTGCATCACCGCATTCCAAGACCCATAACTTTTTTACTTTCTAGCTGTGTGTGCTTGATTTTAGATAGATCTATCAATGATAGTTGTATAGTGTCAGTCGTTACAGACAAGGTGATACCAAATATGTGGAGGGGATTTTATTTTTTCAAGTGAAAATAATTTTTTCAATGGAAAAAAGGTGCATTTTTTACACTTGGAATTAAAAAACAACAACTTTTTTTCTCTTTTTTAACCATTTCACCGTCCCACAAGGTAATTATAATATTTAAACATGATCTTATTCCATATCAGCATATACACATATAGATAAATATAATGCGGAGCTCACACATGTATCTATAAAGCTGGAGTACTCCAATAAATGTGACCTCTTTGCTTTCAGATGTTATCAGTTTTCTCCCATATACAAAGTAATTCGACAATTTAAGATTATAACAATCGTATAACTAGGTGTGATTTTACCAGTAGTTGGAACCTACCGTAGTGGGGGAAAAATAGCAGTGCGTCTTATGGGGTGAATGCTGCATTTTGCCGAACTGTGATGCTGCGCGGCGGGTGTATCAGCTGAGAGGGAGGAGGGGCTGGGGGCCGGCATCTGGTTTTATAATGACAGCGGGGCCCGTGCAGTGACTGTATTCTACTACACGGGCCCCGCTCACTTTATATACTGTAATCTTATCTATAATTGTGGCATTATTAATAGTAATCAACGCCTGTATATACCGTAATCTTATCTATAATTGTGGCATTGTTAATAGTAATCAGCGCTGTGTATTACTTACAACAAGCGCTCGGTAGCAGAGAGGAGGGAGGAGGCAGGCTGGGAGGACGGGCGCTGGCAGCGTAAGTCATACGTCATGCGCCCACACCGCCTGCTTCATTCATAAAGTGGGCGGCGCAGGCGCGTGACGTAGTGATTCACGCTGCCAGCGCCCGGCCTGCCTCCTCCCTCCTCTCTGCTACCGAGCGCTTGTTGTAAGTAATACACAGAGCTGATTACTATTAACAATGCCACAATTATAGATAAGATTACGGTATATACAGGCGTTGATTACTATTAATAATGCCACAATTATAGATAAGATTACGGTATATACAGTAAGGGGCCCGTGTAGTAGAATACAGTCGGGCCCCGCTGTCATTAAAAAAACAGATGTGACCCCCACCCCCTGTATTGGGGGTCATTCACACTACAGGGACACTGTTATGGAGGGGATCTGTGGATGACACATATATGTGTCATCCACAGATCCCCCCCATAACAGTGTCATCCACAGATCCCCATAACAGTGTCATCCAGAGACCCCAATAAGAGCCATCCAGAGATCCCCATAAAAGTGTCCCACACAGATCCCCCATAACAGTGTCACCCACAGATCCCCCATAACAGTGTCACCCACAGATCCCCCATAACAGTGTCACCCACAGATCCCCCATAACAGTGTCACCCACAGATCCCCCATAACAGTGTCACCCACAGATCCCCCATAACAGTGTCCTCAACAGATCCCCCATAATAGTGTCATCCACAGACCACCATTAGTTCAAAACCCACCAAAAGCACACCTTTTTGTTCAAAATATATTTTTTCTTATTTTCCTCCTCAAAAACCTAGATGCGTCTTATGGGCAGGTGCGTCTTATAGGGCGAAAAATACGGTATATGGGTTGAAGGAAAATGTCCTTGTTGCGATTTTATAGTTCGCAAAATACAGTATTTTAGTAGGTGAAGTGACAAAAAAACAGGGAATAAGCCATTTGGATTTTTTTTCCATCCATTACGCCGTGCATCGTACGGGATAAATATATATATAGATATATTTTAATAGTACGGGTTTTGGAACACAGTGATGCTAATGATGTTTATTTTTATATATTTGTCAAAACTTTTTTTCACCTTTTTTTTTTTACTTATTTTAAGTTCTCTTAACAGACTTTAACATGAGATTGCAGCTTATGGGAGATTCACTATGTCCCTATGTAGCCCTCTCACAGGCAGGGCTCCATAGGAACTTCGCTATGACAGGCCTCAGAGCCTTTAGAATGCCCCAGGCTGCCATAGCAAATGAACAGTTCCCTCAATCTGAAAGCAGGGGAGACGTTTGGGCCCCAGGAGCTAAGTTTATCCAGCATTTCACAGCTCACATGCCATGGTCACAATTGACCACAGCACCTAATGGGTTAAAAGTCCATGATTGGTGTTCGCAGCTAGGTGGAAGCCTCTGCATAGCATTCCCATGGTGAGACCCGGCATGTCACCGGATCTGCTGAAAAAGCCCTTGCCCTGCGCAATTTAGCGCAAGACAAGGGAGAGCATCGGAGCATGAAATGCTCTGATGCTCAACTCAGAGGGGCTGCTAGGTGGAGGAAGGGTATGTCCGGATTCAGCTGTGAACCCGGACAACCCCTTTAAGAAATACCTCTGCTAAGTGTATTACTTGTGAGTTGTTTCATATATGCACAAGAGTAGGTATACCAAAAGAAATCCTGATAGATCAAGAAACCCCCTTTATGTCCAAGATAATGAAGGAGTTGTGTAAAGTACAAAAGATTAAACAGTTACGAACTTCAATATATCTTCCACAACCTGATGGGCTTATAGAGAGGTTTAATAAACCATAAAGGTAATGCTGAAAAAGATGGGAATGATTGGGATTGCCTGTTACCTTACTTGCTGTTCTCAGTAAGGGAAATCTCATATTCCTCTACAAGGTTCTCTGTATTTGAGTTGTATGGGTGACACCCTTGTGGATTATTCAATGTAGCTAAAGAAACATGGGAGTCTGAAGCTACCCCTATAAAAGTGTAATTGATTATATTGCACAAATGCAGGAAAGGGTTTCCAAGGTAATGCCAATAGTAAAAGAACATTTACAGAAGCCCCCAGAAGCTGAGAGAACAGTATACAATCGTTCACCTAGAATTAGAGAATTCCAGCCAGGTGATCAGGTCTTACAGCTGGTGCCTACCGTGCTGGTGCCTACCGTTGAGAGTAAGTTCTTAGCTAAGTGGCTGGGACCATTCAAAGTGGGGGATGTAAATTACAAAGCGTATCATCCAAGCAAAAGTAAACCAGTGCAACTACCCACAAAAAGTAAGGGATATTTGGCTTTCAGGTTAAATTTATGGAAAACGTAACAAGTTCACGCTACAGTGATATTATATAATTTCCTTATACTGTTCATTGCGCCGTCTGTAAACAAACTTTTGCTTTCCATTGGCAAAAAGCTTGATTTTTTTTCATCTGTCCACAGAACATTTTCCCAGAAGGAATGTGGTTTGTCAATTGTGACAAAGGAACAGGGCCTAACATGTGGCTTTTTTAAACACTGAAGTCATCATTCATTGGCCAATTTATGTCACATGGGCACCGACAATTAATCACGGGTGATTCTCATTTGTGATTTACCACAGGCAAATCAAAATGTGTTTCCATACTAATAAAATGTAAAGGGTGCCAATACCAGTGTCACATCAAGCTTTAGGTTTTTCTATTTTCCCTCCCATTGTTTTTTGTTTTAAATTGTTGTTTATGATTTGCTCTTTTGTATTTAATGAGTGCTCTATACAAAAAAGCTGTTTCACTTGATTCATTTTTTTCAGGAGATAATTCACATTATGAACTTAAACTTCATGGGTGCCAATGACAATGAGCAAGACAGTAAATTCGGACGTCAAGGGTCCACTGTTTGGTGACTGAAGGAGCCAAGCCCCTCGGCTTTGGGATTGGGGGGGATATATAAACAATCGAGGGGTAAGGTTGTGGATAACAGGTATGTGCCACCGAGGCTTCCTTCTTGTCTCAATAATGTAGTCCCTTAAGAAGGTCACTCCCATACTTTAGGTCAAGTGTTGTCTGCCTGAAAAGGAGCTCTGGTGGGAATCAGTGTCTCTAATAAAAAGCAGACTGCCAGAGAGAAATGGAGACGAGACCCGTGTCTGTGTTAGACTGAAGAAAAAGACAAGCTTGGGTCTGGGCATAAAGTCATCACTGTGCAAAGTGAATGGAGCCTGCCAAGTGAATGGTTGTACTGAACCTTCAACCTGGATGAGAGGCACTGAATTTTGAATTACTTGAGTTTAACCTGACATTAGGGACTTTTAACTTCTGCTGTATTTGTACTGTTCCTAATCAACCGCAGAAAAGTTGAACTCCTTAACCTGATGGTTTGTGCCTGTTTGCACGATTACAGTACTGACTAATGGATCCCGTCCTACATTTATAGCAAGTTTTCTTGTTAAAGAGGACCTCTCACCACTCCTAACATGCATGTTTTAATAGTTACATGCATTCCCCATGTAATAACCCCCAACACTCCCAACTGGTACCCCTCTGAACCCTTACTGCAGACTGCAATTCATTCATGACTTCTAGTAGAAATAATAGAAGAATAGCACAACATAGAGTCATAAGAATAGATGTTCCAGAATTGTTATTACACGGGGAATGCATGAAGCTATTAAAATAGGCATGTCAGATGCGGTGACAGGTCTTCTTTAAGTTATCAATATATTTTTTGCCCGATTCAGGGGACATCATTTTGATGTTCTTTTCATCAAAATAATAAAAAGAAATATTGTTTTTTTTTTACATATATCTTTAATTGATTCTAATAGCACACCCCCTTTCTGGTTGCTGGGGTAGAGAAAGAAGTTCAAGCCACTTCTTGCACCATCAGATGTGCGCAATAAAGCATCAGGTGTGCAATCTCTGAAATTTCGTATGGAGCATTCTGAAGCAGCTGGGGACACAGGATAGACATCTGTGTAAGAGGTGAGTGGAGAAGTCAGGGTATTTTAGGTCAATGGGAAAGCAGAGAAACCTCAACCAAATACTCTTCAAATACTTTCGTAAAAACGCCTAAAACCTCCACCAAATTACAAAGCTGCCACCAAAAACAACCTGCTGCTGATTTTGCCATGTGAACATAGTCTAACTGGGCTGACATTTTAAGAGGTAAGGAAGATATAGAAACTCCAGTAATGTAGATGCAAACTCGTGAGTCTTTATTGGAAAATGCGGCTGTATAAAACAGGTGTGACGTTTCGGCCTCGCAGGGTCTTTATCAAACTAATGCCGCAATAGGTAAAGTTTCCAGGAGATATGCGCTGTAAGAAAGGTCTTTCAGCACAGATGAGGGATGGCATCTACATTGCTGGAGTTTCCATATCTTTTTACGTTTGGGGTAGGAACCTGACTCCTAGCACAAGAAAGTGGAGTGCCACAAAGTTCTTTTCTATTTTAAGAGGGAAAACATACCTCTCAACCATCTGAGATTCGGCAGGAAAGACCAGGATTTCAGTGGCTGTCCCACAGTCCCAGAAGGGCCAAGGTATGTCCCGATCTCAACTGTCTCCGTATCCATAGGAGCCGTAAGCTCCCTGCTTTACAATTCAACTCAGCTACCAGCACTCCCCAGCAGGCAAAATGCGGTCACACATCACGTTGCTGGGCTATTTAGGAGCAGCATCTAGGCGTGAGAATCAGCCTGTTCATTTCTCCTACACAGCCCAGCAAGTGTGATGTGTGACCCCCATTCTGCCTGTTGGGGAGCACAGAATGTGCTGTGATCATCAGGGGAACGGCCTAGGTGAGTATTTAGTTTTTTTTTTTTTTTTTTTCAACAGAAGGGGCAATACTAAAAGGGAGCACAATGTGGTCATAGGTAATGTAAGGGGACACACATTGAAAATACAGCCTATATTCTCACGCTAAAGAGCTGATTTAGCCCTAATAAGTCACAGCAGCTCCTGCAGCTTCCTGGCGATTATGTAATATGTCAACACTTAATCTGCTTACCAGGGCACATGTACTAAAGTTTCTGCGCCACTTTTTTGTTGTATTCTCTCTTTGATACCCTTGTTTTATTTTTGTCCGCATAATTTATTAACATTGTTGCACCTGTTTTGTCGTGTTTTGCAATGCCTGCGCCATTTTCAGATTTTATGACAAATTCTTTAGGTACACTTAGGTATGCCTTTTTTGAGGACACATTCAACATTCGTCCATCCTTTTTTGTCATACAAAGTTGCTTAAAAAGACACTGAGGGTGGCATATTTTTTGTCCACATGTGTATAATTTGGTGGTACAATTGAGATTTTTTGCCGCACTTTTTCACATGTGTTCTGCAGTGTAATCTTTGACCTTTTCGAACAGTTTTAGTGTAATAAAAGTTTTACAGTCTTTTTTTTTTTTTGCTAATGTGTAGGTATGGGGAGCATTTTTCTTTTTTTAGGAAAAACCTTTATTTATAATAGAAAGCTAGGGCTAAATTGTCCCTTAGCAGTGATCTTTTTCAGAGCCGCTGCTAAGGGACACCTGTCTTCCTAACAGCGCAGCGCTGCACTGACTAGGAAGACGGGCTTGGCGCTTCCGGGCACATAGTATTGGGACAATACAGTTATTATAGATGAAATATATATTAATATTCAAATATCTTTCCTTTCTTCCTGCTCACTGACCAGCGTGGCCAGCGCTGTCAATGAGCTCTTCTTCTGTACTCCCGGCACGCTGTGTGAGTAACCAGCTTGCAGGAAAGACAGGACAAAATATTTGTTCCACACAGTGGCTGACTTTATATGGGTAATGAATGCGCCAAAAACAACCTGGACCACTTAGATACTCGGCAGTATGCACCACAATAATACATTTAGGTGCAATAGTCTCGCACCACAATGGCTTAGTACTATCAGGCGTAAAACACACAAAAATACAACTTATTTAAAAACAACTATGCACCAAATAATAAATCAAACCCTAAATGCGTCCACATGATGGGGAAAAAAAGAGAGTAGAAAATGATGAAGAAAAAGGCGAGCTTAGTAAATGTGCCCGATTATATTCAGAGATCGGGAAGGAAGTAGTAAGTGTCTCTGCCTTCACTATGGGGATACATGCGATTTCTGCACAGTTGCAGACGTTGTAGGGACATATAGAAATTACTCTGCAGAGTCAGAAGCAAAGCAATACAACTATATTCGCAAAGTGAAACAAGGCTCTTGGACTGTACATGCAAGCTAAGGAGACCAAGCCCATGCATCTATAGAACAAAGTACTGTAGAACTCATGAATATAACTCATGAATATAACTGAAGTAATTAAGGAATTTAACATAACTGGGGCTGCATGGTGGTTCAGTGGTTAGTACTGTTGCATTGCAATGTTGGGGTCAAAGCCGACCAAGTGCAGCATTTGCATGAAGTTTGTATGTTCTCACTGTGTTTGCGTGTGGGTTCCTCTAGGTCAAGGATGCTCAACCTGCACTCCCAGCATGCCCTAATAGCTGTAAGCTGTCCAGGCTGGAGGGCAGCAGGTTGGGCATCCCTGCCCTAGGTAGTCCTGTTGCCTCCTATGCTCCAAAAACATGCAGATACTGTAGATTAGTTAGGAATTTAGATTGTGAACGCAAAGAACAGGTGCTGATGTGAGGGATCGCAAACTCTGAACAGGTAAAAAGGTATGAAGGTATCAATGAGCTAGAGTTAAATTGAGGATGGATGCCAAGATTACAAAAGAAAGGGGAAACCCCAGTAGAAGAATTCACACGGTTATTTATAGCAAATTCTGACAGCGAAAGATATTTTACCCACACATGTTGATTTTCAGAGATGTAGGATCTTAAAAATTGCTCAAGATTCTGATTTAGTCATTCCGTCTGACCATTAGTCTCGGGGTGAAAAGCAGATGAAAAGGCCAAAGAAATACCAATTCTCTGACAGAAAGCTCTCCAGAATTTAGAAACAAATTGAACGCCTCTGTCAGAAACAATATTTTCCGGGATCCCGTGAAGCCGTACAACGTGATCAATAAAAACAGTAGCTAGACTCTTAGCACTAGGAAGTTTACTCAGAGGAACGAAATGTGCCATCTTACTAAATCAGTCAACCACTACCCAAACCACTGACCAAGACGGCTGGTCAGTAATAAAATCCATAGAAATATGATTGGGTAGTGGTTGTAACTCTCCCTCAGGACGTGTCCTAGGAGTTTTGGATCTGGCACACACTTCACAAGCAGATACATATGCATTGACGTCTCTTAACAAAGTAGGCCACCAGTATGATCTGGAAGCCAACTCACGAGTGCCTTCCATGCCAGGGTGACCACATAAAACGTAATCATGACACTCACCCAATAACTTGAGCCGAAAATGCGCGGGAACAAATAACTTATCTGAAGATGTATGTGCAGGCGCTAGATGTTGAGCTGATTCAATATCAGAGGCCAAATTAGAGGATTCTGATGCTATGATGATATTGGCTGGAAGGATGGATTCCGGAGGGGTATCGGAAGACTGAAAGGCAGAAAAACTTCTTGACAAGGCATCGGCCTTTATGTTCTCCTGGCCTGTAAGTAATGGAAAAATGTAATCGAGTGAAGAATAATGCCCATCTGGCTTGAGGAGGGTTTAGACACTTAGCAGACTCAAGAAATAACAAATTCTTATAATCAGTAAGAACGGTAATTCTATGTTTTGCCCCCTCCAAAAAATGTCTCCATTCCTCAAATGCCCACTTAATAGCTAGCAACTCACGGTTCCCAATATCCTAATTCCTTTCTGGAGAAAAAGGCAAAGGGTCTGAGTTTAGAGAAGTTAGAAGGTCCTTGGGACAATACTGCCCCTACTCCATCCTCAGAGGCATCTACCTCCACCATAAAAGGTTCCTCCAGATTTGGTTGAATTAAGACTGGGGCACTACTAAACTTATTTTAAGATTCTCAAAGGCTTCAATGGCTTCCTCAGACCAATTAACTAGATCCGCCCCTTTCTTGGTAAGATCTGTTATCGGTTTGGCGATAATGGCATTTTTTTAAATAAACTTACTATAATAATTGGAAAAACCCAAAAAGCGCTGTAAGGCTTTAAGGGATGATGGCCTCACCCACTCCTAATTTGCCTGTACCTTCCCAGCATCCATTTTCAAAGAATCAGGAGTGAGGACATACCCAAGATACAGAATCTCCTGTACTCCAAAAATGCATTTCTCAAGTTTAACTGATATTTGGTTAACTCTTATATGTCTCACATGCGAGTCCCAGGTGGGAGAAAAAAATCTGAATATCATCCAGATAGACGATTAAAAACTTCCCAATGAATTCCCTGAAAATGTCGTTCATGAAACTTTGGAAGACAGCTGGGGCAATACTAATCCCGAAAGGCATAACTAGGTATTCAAAATGTCCCTCAGGAGTATTAAATGCTGTCTTTCATTCATCCCCCTCCTTAATTCGGATTAAATTGTAGGCTCCCCTCAAGTCGAGTTTGAAAACCAGGCAGCTCCTAAAACCTGATTGAACAGGTCGGGAACTAAAGGGAGGGAATATTGATATTTAACAGTGATCTTATTTAATTCACGGTAATCAATACAGGGTCTGAGTCCTCCGTCCTTTTTCTTAACAAAAAAGAACCCTGCATACATTGGAGATACAGAGGGCCTAATGTGCCCCTTGTTCAAACTCTCTTTAATATATTCCCTAATTGAATTTCGTTCGGGACCAGATAGATTATAAATTCCTCCTTTGGCATATAGGGACCCGGATACTAATTCAATAGCACAATCATACGGTCTATGGGGTGGTAATTCTTTCAGCTCGGATGATGAAAACACATCAGCATAATCTCTAATATATGGCGGAAGGGTTTGGGATACAGTATGAACCCCTGCTAAAACGACCAATAAAATGGACTTACACTGAGAACCCCATCTTTCTATCTCACCAGTAGCCCAATTAATAACCTGATTATGTAACTGGAGCCAGGGCATACTTAATACTACATTTACGGGTAGATTCTCAAGAATTAGGAATGAGCATATCTCAGTGTGGCACACCCCTACTGAAAGAGAGATCTCAGGGGTACAAATTTTGACCGTACCACCCGCCAGGGGAGTGGAATCAATGGCTACAATGTTCACTGGGTGAGTGTCATGGCGGGCGTACACTCAGACTCACAGATAACCCACCAACCAGGCTCTGGGCGAGAGACAGGGGAAGGGTCACCTCCTAGCTAATCCCTGACCTCTTTCCCTGCACTGCTCAGCCCACATGCAGACCTTAAAGGTAGGTATGATGTGTCCCCGTGCCTTGGCTGAAAAAACCCTAAATTCCCTGAGATGGTGAAGAGGGGAAATAGGAGCAGCCTGCTCGCACAGAACCTGGATGGGAGAGATGACACAAAAACAACCAAACTTGAAATCACACTTATCTTTCTGAGCTGGAACAGACAACC
This sequence comes from Bufo gargarizans, assembly GCF_014858855.1. Classification (NCBI taxonomy): domain Eukaryota; kingdom Metazoa; phylum Chordata; class Amphibia; order Anura; family Bufonidae; genus Bufo; species Bufo gargarizans. The sequence goes on along the minus strand of NC_058082.1, from coordinate 530,088,978 downwards.
TTCCTTCCTAGCTTCCAAGACCACAATGATTCCTATAAACCGCTCAGAGCACTGGACTGGTGTGCCATTTAAACCAATGACCCCATCCAGTGCACCTGATGAGAGGCGGATCCAGCACGGCTCCAAAACAAACACTATACTCGTGCTGCTATCCTGGCCGACCTCCGCACATTGTCAGAGTGGGGCATGACAGTGAGGAAGGGCTAAAATTGGAATTTCTATTTGGATAACTAATTTACGGTCAATAAAATTAGATGCTGACCCGGAATCAATAAAGGCGTCACCGAATCCCCCTGATTCCCCCCAGAGACACAGTAATAGGAACCAGCAGCTTTCCTTAAACGCCAAAAAGCTTCTACGGTCTCCTGAAAACCCGTCAGGAAGCTTAACGTGGGGTTCCATAAAAGCAGGTGCCGCTTGGGCAGCTACGGGAGGCGCAGGAAGATCACGAGAAATGTCTTGTGCCTGTAATCTCTCCCCCAATTCCTGAACTATATGGGCCAGATTCTGCACGTGGTCAGTCAGGCTCTGTAAGGGATCCATAGTAAAAAACTTTTTAGGCCTGTGATTCTGTCAGGGAACAGAAAGGAAGGAAAGAGGGTGCACTCTGGCTCCACCCTCAACCCCTGTCCCTGCCTACTTACACTACCCGCCCTAGGCGACGGGGCGTAACTGGGCGACGGTCCCTTACGTAAGTGCACAGAGGAAAGATACGGAAGGTCAACAAGCCAAGGGTCAGAACCAGGCGAAGCGGGAGTACAGATGGAGCGGGCAAATGTAAAGTCAATAGTCAGAGCCGAGGTCAATCCAGGAGAGCAATACGTACAAAGGATGAGACGAAGTCGAGGTCAAAGAACGAGCCAAGGTCACAAGGTCAGGAGGTCAATCGGAACAAGCAGCGGCAGACTAGAACCAAGGAACAATGAAGCACCAATGGACCAGTATCACAGGCAACCTCTAGCCAGCAGGTTGCCTGTATTTATAGTGGAGAGTGAGGGTCATGTGACGGGGCCAGCGTCACATGACCGACAGACAGACAAGTCGAGCACCGAGTGATCAGCTTGGCGCTCAAGGCTGACCTAGGAGCAGGGAGCTTCCCAGCTAGCAAAGCTGCCCTGGGAATGAGGCCGAACACAGATCCTCGCTCCTGAAGCTAAGCAGCAGGTCTTCTTCACCCTGTTACACCCTATGTACAGAATTAGTGCTTGTTGCAAAAATCTTCTTTGCTAAATAGTCCTGACTGTGTTGGGGACGCCACAGTTAAAGTAGGGGAGAATGCAGTGCCCTGGAGAAGGGGGTACTTTGACATTTAGACATTTGCCTATTCCCCCTATGCAAAGTTAAAACGTCTTACTTTATTTCTCTTGAAATGGTTAACTTCTACTGTTTATTACTGTGTTACTGCATTTTATATGTATTTTGTGATATATTTCCTGTTCATTTGCACTGTATTTGCAAGGCTCTGTGGAAAGGGTTAATGAATATGTAACATCCCAGAATTATGTATAATTTCCATGTACACCAGCAGGTGTCAGCAATGTGTCAGCAGGGCCTTAGTTCAGTTTAGCATATCTAGACTGGAATAGTTAATTCCAGTTTAGCTCCCCCCTCTTTGAGCAGAGTGGGCTCGCCCATGTCCTGCCTCATGGGGAGGGAAGGAAGTTAGTGTGCCAGCCACCCCGGCTAGGGGAAGGCTGTGCTGGTAGGAGCTCCCAGTTCTAGGGATCCCAACCCAGGATCGTGTCTCGGCTGAGACCAAAGATCTTTATTCCCAGTCTGAGCCCTTCAGCCTCAGCTGGTAGGAAGCAACCAGCCACCTCCAGAACTCCAGGAAGAACCATACCCTGTGAGCTAACTGTGAGTACTATCCAGAGACCACGAGAACCCAAATTCCTCCTCAGCTAGTCAGTCCCCAACACAGCAGAAGATAGACAGAGCAGAAGGTATAGATTCCTGCCACATATTACAGAGCCATAAGCAGACTACTAATCCTGCAAGAAAGCTCCAGGCACATAATAGAAGCAGAAGAGATAGTAATCCCTGCCATACATTGCTAACACCTGCTGGGACCCAAGACTATTGCTGTATCTCATGTGGATTAATGCTGCCTCCAGTAAAGACAAGTTTGAATTATATTCCAAGTCTGGATCTCATTCATTGCTACCCAGTTCCTCAATTACTCCTACTAGCAACACTAATTTATTGCACGTGAGCCAGGATCCAGGAGTCCAGCCGTACCAAGGTAGGAGACACCGTTGACACTATATCTACTACTACACAGAGACAATACACCACTCTGGCATCCCTCACCTGGTACGTGAGTTTCAACACCTTAAAGGGCCCTGAGACTGTACCCTGCGCACACTGCAATTGGCATCAGAACAAAAACTATTAACTATCATTTATACCTGACCCAGTCATTTCATATTATAGCGTCAGTGTGCATAACCCCAATTCGGCTTGCTGCAAATACTGTGAGACTGTTAGGACTTTGAATGAGAAGCTGGTAATTTTCCACAGCTGCAGCATGTAGGTTAAAGAAGACCATGTTTTGAAGGGTAAAAAGCCAGATGTTTTTTACCACCATAATCAGACAGACTGAATGTCTGGTTTAGCTATGTTGTTAAGTCTGGAGACTTGTTTTTGTCTGGAAAAACTTCTGTGTCATTGCCATTGGGTATCATTGAAGCTCTAATGTAAGACTATGAGACTGAAAGTGTTACAATGTATCTGTTTGTGCTGAGCTTCTCCACTCCACCTCTCCCACTAGTAGGGGAGCTGTCAGAGCTCCTAGTGTTCTGCAGTTAGGGACCAGTGCTTGGAGGGGAAGACTTATGTCAGCCTGCATGAGTGACCAGAAGAAGAGATGGGGACATTGAGCCACAGACCATGGGTCACCAGCCCTGTGACCAAGGAGCCACCCGGACTACTGCGCTACTGACCGTGGACCTCCAGCCTTTGGCTAGGGTACCAGCCTTCTGAAGAGAGAGGGACAGCAAGCTCAGGCTTTTCCTCAGCATCAAACCCTGCCAGGGAGGAAACTGGAGAAACCAGCCCTGTGCCTCGCCTGTTTTATTTTGCACCTCAATTCCTCCAGTAAAGAAGCGCACCGGTTTACTGCAGATCCTGACTCTCTGGACTTATTTCCAATTGGGGTGCCTTATCATCCCTTCCAGCAACACATAGTGACACCTCAACACTGTCTGTGGAACCTAGTGTAGCGTTGGTGCCACCCCAAACCTGGCCACTGCACATCTGACCCACTAATAATGCAGACGCAAACCACGGTTATGTGCATGAGGCCTAAAGCAGCATTTCTACGCCTTAAAACAGTTGATGACACTATAGTAAATATGCCCCATTGTGTTGAAGGGTAACTTACGATAAGGGTGTGGTATCTTGCCCTGATTGAAAGGATTCATCAGTTCACACTTACACCTTGGTTGTGTAGTTTTATTATATATTATATATCATTTGGGGCTTATGCACGTGGCTGTTGCCATTTTTGCAGTTGGCAAATTGCGAATCCGCAAACATAAATACCAACTGTGTTCAATCCGCATTTTGCAAAACAAAAGTCCTGCCCTCTATAGAACTGTCCTATCCTTTTCCTTAAAAGGACAAGAATGGGACATGTTCTATTTTTTTTTTTTTGCGAGGCTGCGGAACGTACATATGGATGTATACAGCACACGGTGTGCTGTCTGCATCTTTTGCGGCCCCATTGAAGTGAATGGATCCGCATCCAACCAACAAAAAAGGTGGATCGGATGTGGACCAAAGAAACGTTGTGTGCATGAGCTCTTATTCTGACCCCCTACACCAGAAACTGGCATAAGAAAGTCAAAAACATTTTGAATGCCCATGCACCTAAGTAGGCACATTCAGCGTTTGTACTAGGGAGTAATGGGGGTGGGGAGTGACAGAGACGGGGCCATCAGCCTCAGCAAAGTCACAGTCATTTACACCAGTTTGAAATCTACTCCAGCTAGGGGAGTGCCAGATGATGTGCATCCTGCAGCTGCACAGGGGATATCAAAGACCTCAAAACGTCAGTCTTTAAGAAATGACCCCTGCTATTTTTATATACAGTTCACTGGTTTATTGGAATTTTAAATCTTTTCTTCTCCTCCTTAGGTCAGTATAGTGGAAAATGATGAGCAATCAACACTCACCCACGATGGCTCCTGAATACAGATTACTGGAGCGCCGCCACTCTTCAAACCGCTAATCTGTGGAGGTGTCGGGTATCGGATCCCCACTGATCTGATATTGAGTTGGGAGGAATGAGAAACACTGACCTGGATGCTATCAGGATGCAATAAGTAATTGTTTTTCACATTCTCAGTATGTGGAAATGCTGGTCTGCTCTAATGACTAATGCTTCTTGTTTTAGACTGCAGGAAAGGGTTCCCAGTGATAAGCTCTTCTATTTCTGTCTGTCTGATTGCATTACTTATTGGCTCTTTAAACTACTTAATCATATGACATTAGGAAGATTCCAGCTCTGTTTGTATTTGTACCAATGTCAGGTTTGCCAGTCGGCTAGGAATATAGATGAGACAGCTAGAATATACTGTATTCATATACATTGTAGTGGTATTAGCAGCAGATACCAGCTGCAGCACAAGCCATGGACACGATCACCAGAAAACACCATTCTGTCTATAGTATTAGTATAAACCGATGTGGTATACATGACTGCAAATGTAACACCATCAGAACGACGAGTCAGGTTCATGCGCCATTATCTCTCCCCGGTATGTTCTTCAGGGAAATTCTTCTGCCTCCACACGAGCGCTCAGCTATATAACCCAGTGACACATAATATTTTTTATAATCTATGGCAGAAGGCACAATGTAGTGTTATGAGTAGGGTTGAGCAAATCAAAGTATACGAAGTGGACTTCGATCCGAATTTCAGGGAAAGTTCGATTTGCCCCAAAGCCAAATATCCTCGTACTTCTTGTTAATGAATCAATTTTCCCTGAAATAGGGAACAAAAAAAGGAAATCATACTCACCTCATCCATTTGCACACGAAGAGGTCGCATGAAATTTCGCATGACGTATGATGTCGCCAGGCCAGCATGCGAGATTTCGCGCAGTGTCTTCTATCAAGTTGGCCCTGGTGGCCTCTACATGGTCAAGTGGATAATGTGAGTTTCCCCCCCCCACCGGATTAACCCCTGAAAGCCCTCAATGTTCATCTCAGATGCCGCAATCAGCGATGAACATGGCATCTGAGGGGGTCAATGACGAGGAGGGAGGCACAATCGCCATTCCCCGTCATTCCACCCGTTAATTACAAAGAAATGCACTTTGCGACGAAGTAATTCATCACAAAGCAAATTTCTTTGTGAAATTTGGCAAAGCAGCCAAATCGAAGTTTTTATAACTTTGAGCATCTGTAGTTATGAGTGGTGTGGGGTTTCGCTCTGGTAGATAGGGTAGGCAGGCGCAGTACAGAGGCAAAATACATGTTCTTAACGCAAAACGTCAGTGTTTATTCACACTTGAGGCAATGGCACAAAACAGCACATAACTTTGCAGTCTTGGTGTTAATTCACACACAATGGAAAGTTCATATAACACAAGTCACCTTGCTGGTAGTTCTGCTTCTGGTAGTCCACAGCAGGCTTTAGGGGGCCTGTTTCCCCAGCTTTCTGCTCTCAGCCCTCCAGCACGGCACAAAGCCTTAGATCCCAAAAACAGAGACATCTCTGCTGAGCCTAGCTGCCTATTTAAGTACAGCCAGGTGCTGCCAAAACCCAGACCGGCACTTAAACTCCGGTCTGGTATTTGACCTCACCTGGTTGGAAATCAGCCCAGCCGCACATACTGGGAGGAAAATACGTGCCTTGCAAGACACAACCCCTCACTGTGTCACAGTGGATATAATCAATGACACAAGTATCATGTTAAGATTTTATAAAACTATTGTATTAAAAGGCATGCTATCCCCTTGTTGTGGAGTAAAAGGGCTAGTGTAAGGTCATAATATTAATGACCTGTCCTCAGGATAGGTTATCAATATCAGGTTGGGGTCTGACTCCTGAAGCCCCCACCGATTAGCTGGTTGAAAAGGCCACATCGCTCGTGCAAGTTCTACAACCTTTTCAGTTCTTACCAGCACACTGTCTGCCTTGTATCGATGGTGCAGTGTAAGGGGTCATGCACCTGGCCGCAGGTGTTTTGCAGTCCATAAATTGTGGTTCCCGACTGTGAGCATACCACCCCCAAACCCCATCTACAGAAAAGTTCTATTCTTGTCTGCAAAACGGATAAGAATAGGACATGTTCTATCTTTTGCAGGGCTGCAGAATGGACAGCACACGGGTTTGCTGCCTGCATTTTTTGCGGCCTCATTGAGATGAATGGGTCCGCATCTGATCCACAAAAAAACACGGAACAGATGCTGACTGAAACTACTGGCGTGTGCTTGAGCCCTCATTGAGAGGAAAGTGTAATTACACTGCGTCGGCAATACAAGGGAGACGGCTGATCATTAGGGGGGCCCGATCTGATATTGAGCACTAGAGTTGAGCGAACCCGTGGAAGTTCGAGTTTGCCGGGTTAGATAGAAGGACCTTTTTATCTTCATTCAGCAGGATCTGCGGTGATGTCACAGCAGGTCCTTTTGCAGGTCCTGAAGAAAAGAAAATACCGGCTGCACGATCAAGTGGATGAGGTGAGTTATTTTTTTTTTTTTAACCCCTCAATAGACATTTTATTTAGCATTCTGTTTTAAGAATGCTATTATTTTCCGTTATAACCATGTTAAAATGGAAAAGTGGGACATTGCTCCTCCATACCGGGACAGAGGGACAGACACCGAAATCTGAGACTGTCTTGCCGGATCCGGGACAGTTGGGAGGTATGCCCTTAATCTCTGTTTATTCTAGGCTTTGAAGTCAAGGAGGCAGTCCTATCAGTGACAGACAGCTATCTCTGTATACGCAGTCATAGAGGGAAGGCTGTCAATCACTGATAGGACCGCCTTGATATGCTGCCTGCAGCCCAAACACCAATTTCACCATTCCCTTTAATCCATTGAGGTCAAAAGCAGAGCTGATCACACAGGCAGTAGATCAGTTGTGTTTATATCCAGCAGAACAGGGGTCCACACAGGGGCGTAGCCATAGGGGAAGCAGGAGAAACGGCTGCTTTGGGTCCCTGACCCAGAAGGGGCCCATCCAGGAGGAGGAGGACTACAAGATTTTGTCAGGGCCCCCTCAACAGTATTACACAATGAAATTATATACAGTCACAGTATAGACAGTGTAGAAAACAGATGGAACAGCTGCTGGCCCTGGTCTGAGAGAGCGATCTTTACTAGCCACAGGAATGAGGGCGGCATTAAAGGAAGGGATTGCGAAAAAATTTCTGGGGGAGGAGGACCCCATTCAAGAATTTTCTGTCATTTCTAGCTACACCACTGGGTCCACATACAGGCCACGAGCTGTGAGTTGTGCACCCCTAAGTTAAACCATATGCCATATGTGTGATATGTGATATGCAAATACATACAACGCATTTAATTTCTGAGCTATACTTTTCAGCTCTGTTCTTGATAACTGAATCACCATTTCTTTACATCAAACTCAACACACCTGCAGAGAATTTCCAGATGACTATGTGCTGTAATCGGCACAGGGAAAGTACAGGAAAGGGTGTTCGACCGATGGAGGTTTTTTGAGTTCATGAGCATTTTGCTTATACTTTCTTTATTGGCTTCTTTAGCACCATATATCTAGTAAAAATGATGTAACTGGCTAGTTGTAGTAGTAGTTTTATGATCAACGCTAAAAAACTACAAAAAAGTACGTGGTCAGTAAAATTAAGAAGTTTGTCAAGTCTTTTCAAGCCTCCTGTTCCTTCGCACTACACGACCACTGTGAGGATGGGTTTGAATGGAGCAATGGTCACACATATGTCAAGCAGCTCCATTTACTGTCTATGAGGCTGATAAAAACAGCTCAGTGCAGTGCTTGGCTGTACATTAGAGACTGAATGGAATGGCAGTACGAATAGGTGACCACTGCTCCATTTAGCGAAGAAATAAGTGTTTTCTAAAAATGAGCAGGGCAATGGCAGAGAGTTACATTTCTCCACTACTACCTGAAAATCAGTCAACAGCATTCAGTGCCTGCTGACAGGGAAACTGCCAGAAGCTTCACTACCCCCTACCTGTCCTATTCCATTAACAGATTACCCCATGTCACATATTTTCTCCTTCCCCACCTGGCGCAGTTCCCCACAGTATTCACATAGATACACAGCTGCAGTATCTGTACCACATGGCACACAGTGTCTCACACAATACTGCCCACAAGTTACAGACTGGCAGGCATCGGCCTCCGATCTGTTTGTTTTACAGGCCATGGCTGAATTCTGGAGATAAATAGCTCTTTTACTCCTAGCTCTGGCTCCACCTCAGCTGTGATTTTCTCTATCTAGGGCCTGAGGTGGTGCACATATATGGCTACAGCCACTCACATCCACTGCTAGCTAACTACATGCAGGAATCTGCACCTCGTCCAGTGTTGCATTCTCACTGCTGTGTCTCTCCTCTCCTGCATCTCACCATGAGGATGCCACCAATGTAACTTAAGCTCATTTTTATTCCACATACCAGGCAGTTAATCATTTTCATTGCCATCAATGTGGCTTCATGTACAGTGTATAACACAGTCCACACAGGAAATTTATCACCCATACAGTGTATTTCAGTTGCGCTAACCATGGACATCATGTTCAAGATATGTGAACCCCAAAATCTCAGTATGCTACTACAGGTGACATGAAGCATTGCCAATACATTTTCTGCCATCTCTCTCTAGATACAGGTTGTTTCATACATAGGTGCATTTACATGGCACACTTACGTGCATGGAGATGTAACATGCATATACTAGTGTTGATCGAGCACCATAGTGCTCGGGTGCTACCGAGCACAATGGAAGTCAATGGCAGAACCCGAGCATTAAACCAGGCACCCCCCTGCTCTGAAGAGGGGAGGGTGCCTGGTTCATTGGAAAAGGTCAGAAATTGATGGAAACTCCACCGAAATTGTTCGGGAACAGCATGGGGAGGATGTCTGGATGGATCTTGGACTCCCAGTTCACTGCTGGGAATGATGTTGTCCGAATAGTACGCCACTTTTACAGACTGACAATAATATGCACAAACCAAAGATAAAATCGATTTTAGAGGAAAAATTGTTAGGAAAAATTGTTAGGAAACATAAAGCAAGGCAGCATGCGCGCAAATTACCTATTAGGTATGTTTAGGTGAGGGCCTGCAGGTAAGCTGACCCTTAAAAAGATTGTAGGTGAGGGCCAGCTGGTGAGCTGACCCTCTAAAATATTATAGGTGAGGGTCTGCTGGTGAGCTGATCCTCAAAACAATTATATGCGAGGGTCTGCTGCTGAGCTAACCCTCTGAAATATTATGGTTGAGGGCCTGCTGCTGAGCTGACCATTTAAAATATTATAGGGAGACTGCCTGCTGCTTAGCTGACCATTTAAAAAGTTTACAGTGTTTAAAGCAGGCCAGGTCGTCTGAATACTTCAGCTAGGAATAATGGAATAGGACTCTGGTTCTATTTCGTTAGTTTTAGGAACTGGGGCCATGATTAAGAGGGACAGCAGGGGGCATCCATATTGCGCCGCTAGAGATGAAATTCTTGGACTGGCGCAAGAAAAACCAAAGCAAAAGCATTTGCCAAGAATGTTTTCATTAATAAAAACGAAAGTCGGAGGTTCGAAGACGATCAGATACTGTTGTAGTTCCGACCATAAACGATAACGACTGGTGATCTGAGGAGCTTCTGGGAAACCAAAGTCTTTGGGTTCTGGGGGGAGTTTGGTTGCAAAGTTGAAACTTAAAGGAATTGATGGAAGGGCACCACCATGAGTGGAGCCTGCAGCTTAATTTGACTCAACACGGGAAACCTCACCTGGCCTGGACACGGAAAGGATTTACAGATTGATAGCTCTATCTCATTTCTGTGGGTGGTGGTGCATGGACGTTCTTAGTTGGTGGAACGATTTGTCTGGTTAATTCCGATAACGAACGAAACTCTGTGATAACTTGTTACGCGACTCCCGGCGGTAAGGATTGTGTTGACCAGACTTTTGAATAGTGAGACTGGACTTGTAGGTGAGGGCCTGCTGGTGAGCTGACCCTGTAAAACATTGTAGGTAAAGGCCTGCTGGTGAGCTGACCCTGTAAAAAATTATATGCGAGGGCCTGCTGGTGAGCTGACCCTGTAAATCATTAAATGCGAGGGCCTGCTAGTTAGCTGACCATGTAAAATATTATATGCGAGGGCCTGCGGGTGAGCTGACCCTGTAAAAGATTTTAGGTGCGGCCCTGCTGGTGAGCTGACCCTTAAAAACTTTATATTTGAGGGCCTGCAGCTGAGCTGACCCTGTAAAAGATTTTAGCTGCGGGCCTGCTGGTGAGCTGACCCTCTAAAAAATTATATGCGAGGGCCTGCTTGTGAGCTGACCCTGTAAAACATTCTAGATGAGGGCCTGCTGGTGAGCTTACCCTCAAAAAAATTATATGCGAGGGTCTGCAGCTAAGCTGACCCTGTAAAACATTGTAGGTGAGAGCCTGCTGGTGAGCTGACCCTCTAAAAAATTATATGCGAGGGCCTGCAGCTGAGCTAACCCTGTAAAACATTGTAGGTGAGGGCATGTTGGTGAGCTAACCCTCTAAAAAATGATATGTGAGGGCCTGCAGCTGAGCTAACCTTGTAAAACATTATATGCGAGGGCCTGCTGGTGAGCTAACCCTGTAAAAGATTTTAGGTGTGGCCCTGCTGGTGAGCTGACCCTGTAAAAAAAGATTTTGGCTGCGGGCCTGCTGGTGAGCTGACCCTGTAAAAAAAGATTTTGGCCGCGGGCCTGCTGGTGAGCTGACCCTCTAAAAAATTATTTGCGAGGGCCTGCAGCTGAACTGACCCTGTAAAACATTGTAGGTGAGGGCCTGATGGCTAGCTGACCCTGTAAAAAATTATATGTGAGGGACTCCAGCTTAGCTGACACTGTAAAACATTATATGCGAAGGGCATATATGTGAGGGCATTATATGTGACAAATAAGCATGCTGATATAATGGAAGAGGAGGATGAGAAAAGGAAGATTCAACCATATACCCTTGTTTGTGGTGGAAGGGGTGCATGGGAATACAGTGTATATTTAGTACATTATAAACAACACATTTAAAGTGCCTTTATGATCATCATCTTTCCTCTGGTGGAGTCGAGAAGTATTGGTTAATCCAGGCCTTGTTCAATTTTATAAGAGTCAACATGTCAGCATTTTCAGTTGACAGGCAGATACGCTTATCTGTTATAATGCCATCAGTAGCACTAAATACCCGCTCATAAAAAATGCTGGCAGCAGGGCATGCCAGCACCTCCAAGGCGTAGAGCGCCAGTTCGTGCCACGTATCCAGCTTAGACACCTAGTAGTTGTAAGGCACTGAGGGATCATTGAGGACGCTGACATGGTCTGCTATGTACTCCTTTACCATCTTCCAAACATTTTCCCTCCTTGTGACAGTAGGCCACACATCAGGGTAAGGGTGCTGGCGGGGTGTCATAAAACTGTCCCAGGCTTTGTAGGTGTTGCCCTGCCTCTGTTGGAACTGCTGTGTGTTCCCCTTGTCTCCCCTCTTCAGTTTGCCAAGGAACTACAGACTCTGCCGCCAGCTTTGTCAGATGGAAATTTTTGGAGCAACTTTTCAGCAAGGATCTGCTGAACGAACTGAGGACGAGCCTAGCTATCACCCTGTGTAATGTCTTCCCCCATTTCCACCTCTTGGGATGGTTACGCTGCTAATAGCATTATCGCTGCTCACCATCTGTGTTGATTCCTTAAAGTTTCGTAAAACCTCACAAAGGTCAGACATCCATGCCCACTCCTCGCTTGTGAATAGCGGAAGCTGACTGGAAAGGCGATGACTATGTTGCAGCTGGTATTCCACTACTGCTCTCTGCTGCTCACAAAGCCTGGCCAACATGTGGAATTTCGAGTTACAGCACGTGCTCACGTCGCACAACAGCCAGTGAGCTGGCAATTTCAAGCGCTGCTGGAGCGTTGACAGACCGGCTGAAGCTGTTGATGACTTGCGGAAATGTGCACACACGCGGTAGCTCAGGAAAATTGGGGTAGGTTTTGAGAAACCGCTGAACCACTAACTTTAAGATGTGGGCTAGCCATTGCATGTGTCTGAGCTTGCCGAGCTCCAAAGCTGCCACCAAGTTACGGCCATTATCAGACACAACCATGGCTGGTTCTAGGTTGAGTGGCGAGAGCCACAGCTCAGTCTGGTCTCTTATCCCCTGCCACAGCTCTGCGGCAGTGTGCTGTTTGCCCCCTAAGCATATCAGCTTCAGCACGGCCTGTTGCTGCTTCCCCACTGCAATGCTACACTGTTTCCAGCTACCGACTGATGACCGACTGGCGCTGCACGCGGATAATTTGGAGGTGGAAGTGGATGAGGAGGCGAAGGAGGAGAAGTGGGGGTTGGAGCCACTAACGTAGGTGCTGGCGGAAACCCTGATCGACGTAGGGCCTGCAATCCTTGGCGTCGGTAGCACCTGTACCATCTCAGGGTACCACTCGCTCACGGGCCTCCACAACATTCACCCAGTGGTCTGTCAGGGAAATGTAACGTCCCTGGCCGAATGCACTTGTCCATGTGTTCGTGGTTAAGTGGACCTTCCCAGTAACTGCGTTGGTCAGGGCACGTGTGATGTTACGGGACACATGTTGGTGTAAGGTGGGCACGGCACATGGTGTAAGTGGTGGCTTGAGACTGCGTAATGCCGGACGGAAAGGGAGATTTGGAAAGGGAGATTTCCGCAAGTGGGTGCTCCGGGAAACAGTAGCAGGCCTGTTTGGTATGGTCCACCTTCTCCCTTTTGGCACCCCACTGTCTCTTCCAGCCTGTTGCGGTGCAGCAGATCCCTCCCCCTCTGTACTGCTGTCCTCGCTCGGCTTTCCACCTTCCCAAGTTCGGTCAGTGACTTCATCGCCCACCACCTCCTCTTCCACTTCCTCACTCTACTCCACCTCCTGACTTGACCTAACCACAACCTCAGTGATTGACAACTGTGTCTTATCCTCTTCCTCAACCTCTTAAGACAGTAATTGCCGTTGAATTATTGGCAACTGTGTCTCATCATCATCCACCTCATTAAACAGTAATTGGCGTTCCCCACCGTCATCTTCTTGTGATTGTGGATGCTCAAGAGTTTGGGAATCAGTGCACAAGATCTGTCTCTCTTAAAGCATGCTTGGCGAGAAGACCAAATAAAGGAATGGCGCTGAAAAGAGCTCCTCGGAATATCCGAGTGTGGGATCACTTGTTTGGCCAGACTCTCCATGGTGGGAGGAAGGAGAATCAGGGTGAGGATTGGTTTGAGAAGACTCTTGGCTACTGAGACTGGACTTGATAGAGGACAGGGTGGTGCTTAACTGACTGGAAGCATAATCTACTGCAATCCCACCGACCACCTGCTCGAACTGGTCTGACTTCAAGAGTGGTGTCCCGCGCCGCCCTGCAAATTGGGGAATGAAGATAGGTATCGTAGATAATTGTTTTTCTTGTGCTCTGGCAGCAGGCACAGTTTCACCACGCCCAGGGTCACGGCCTCTGCGTGCACCATCAGCATCACGGCCACTGCCCCGTCCCTTACTGCTGGTCTTCTTCATATTAAATGTTATATATGATTGCAAGTCTGTCACACGTACAGTAGCATAGGATTTGGAAGTGTATGCGCAAACAAATTTAAGAAAGGTATTAGGGATGTGGAAATGTCACACAGGAAATATCCCGCAGATAATGTCAATGCTGTCACCAGCGACTAATGAAAAATTACAAGGAATGTCACAGGTATTTGGGATGAGAAAACGTTATACTGGAGAGGTACCACCGGTAATGTCACTGCACGCAGCATCTATGCAAAAAAGTACACTGTATGTCACAGCTAAATTTTTGAAGCGCACACGTTACACTGCACATGTGGCGCTGGTAATGTCACTGTCAGCAGCAGACAACGTCTACAGAAAAACTACACTGTAGGTCACAGATAAATTTTAGAAACGCACACGTTACAATGCAGATGTGACGCAGCTAATGTCACTGTTCGCAGCGGATACCGTCTACGGAAAAAGTACACTGGATGTCAGATATTTTTTGGATGCACAAACTTTACAAAAGAGATGTGGCACAGCTAATGTCATGGTCCGCAGCAGACACCGTCTATTGAAAAAGTACACTGTATGTCACAGATATTCTTTGGGTGCGCACACTTTACACTTGAGATGTGGTGCAGCTAATGTCGCTGTCTGCAGAGGCCTAACTATTGTACACTATTTAGCGCTGGATGCGCTAAAAATAGATATTGCTCCCACACATAATAGTCCTTAGAAGGACTTTTGGGTCTGTAAAGTTTTAGCTATTTAGAGCAGGTTGCGCTAAAAATATAGATTGCTGCTGCCACACACAATAGTCCTTAAAAGGACTTTTGGGTCTCTGAAAAGTTTTGGGGGTAATAATATTCTTAATTCACTCCCTACACTGTCTGTCCCTTCCTATGCTCAGCTCTTCCTGACTAAGAATGAGCCGAACGTGCGTCATCGGGTGCTATATAGCACCCAATGATGCGTTCCGGCCAGCCAATCACTGTAATGCCATCAGCCAACATGGCTACACCATTACAGTGATGGCAGTACTTACCTGCACGTTTATTGGCTGTATAAAAGCCAAGAAGCGTGCAGGGCGGAGACTCGAGCATTGCGCTCGTGCACATGTGGTATTTGGCCGAATACCGCCATGTGCCGAGCATTGAGATGCCCAAGCCGAACTCGAGCTGTTCGGCCGAGCATGCTCGATCATTACTAGCATAGACATAACGCTGGCATGTTCTCAGCAACAGTCACATAACAGTATAACAGTACAATTTAGGTGATATTGCCATTGCAACTGGGTCAGTGGTAACCCATAGCAACAAAAACTCAGCAAAGGATACGGTTTCTTCTAAGATGACAAGGTACTTATCATCTGTCCTATAGGTATACCTTAACCCCTTCCCGACCACAATCCGTATATATATGTGATAGCTGCACATACCCCGTGCAGCTACCACGTGTATAGACGTAATTGCAGTTCTTTAATCCAAGCTCTGCAAAGCGCTTAGATTAAAGCTTCTTCCCCTGCCCTGCTGCTGTCACGGACAGCATACAGTCTAGTAATGCCGGCAAGGGACCAATCAGAGTGGTCCCTTGCTGGCAATCGATCCGATTGGTCAGTGGCGTCGCCGGGGGGGGGGGGGGCAGAGGGGGCCACAGCCCCCCCTACATCATGCTGTGCCCCCCATGTGCCCCCCCAACTAAAATGCCCCCCACAAGTGAGCCGCCGCAGTCAGGCACAGGGAGATGAGAGCTTCTATTGCGCTCATCTCCATAGTCATCTGCCGGCCTGTGCTGCGGCGGTGCAGGGGAGGGAGAGGCGTGTCCCTTCCCCTTCCTCTGATAGGCTGCAGGCACGTCATCGCGCCACCTGAGCCATACAGCGCGGGACACAGGCCGGAAGAGGCCTGCATCGCATGGCTGACATGGAGGTAAGTATGAGTTTTTTGTTTTTTTTTACAACAGTGTTACTGGCAAATTGGGGGGGGGGGGGCGGCTTATTACTGGCACATTGGGGGGCGGCTTATTACTGGCACATTGGCGGGTGGCTTATTACTGGCACATTGGGGGGGCGGCTTATTACTGGCACATTGGGGGGGCGGCTTATTACTGGCACATTGGGGGGCGGCTTATTACTGGCACATTGGGGGGGCGGCTTATTACTGGCACATTGGGGGGGGCGGCTTATTACTGGCACATTGGGGGTGGCTTATTACTGGCACATTGGGGGGGCTTATTACTGGCACATTGGGGGGGGCTTATTACTTGCACATTGGGGGGACGGCTTATTACTGGAACATTGGGGGGGGCGGCTTATTACTGGCACATTGGGGGGGCGGCTTATTACTGGCACATTGGGGGGGCGGCTTATTACTGGCACATTGGGGGGGCGGCTTATTACTGGCACATTGGGGGTGGCTTAGTACTGGCACATTGAGGGGGGCTTATTACTGGCACATTGGGGGGGGGCGGCTTATTACTGGCACGTGATGGGGGCTCATTACTGGCACGTGATGGGGGGCTTATTACTGGCACGTGATGGGGGGCTTATTAGTGGCACGTGATCGGGGGGCTTATTAGTGGCACGTGATTGGGGGCTGTTGTTACTGGCACTTGATGGGGGGCTGTTGTTACTGGCACGTGATGGGGGCTGTTGTTACTGGCACGTGATGGGGGGCTGTTGTTACTGGCACGTGATGGCGGCTGTTGTTACTGGCAAGTGATGGGGGCCGTTGTTACTGGCACGTGTTGGGGGGCTGTTGTTACTGGCACGTGATGGGGGCTGTTACTGGCACGTGATGGGGGGCTGTTGTTACTGGCACGTGTTGGGGGGCTGTTGTTACTGGCACGTGATGGGGGCTGTTGTTACTGGCACGTGATGGGGGCTGTTGTTACTGGCACGTGATGGGGGGCTGTTGTTACTGGCACGTGATGGGGGGCTGTTGTTACTGGCACGTGATGGGGTTGTTGTTACTGGCACGTGATGGGGGGCTGTTGTCACTGGCACGTGATGGGGGCTAATGTTACTGGCACGTGATGGGGCTAATGTTACTGGCACGTGATGGGGGGCTAATGTTACTGGTACGTGATGGGGGCTAATGTTACTGGTACGTGATGGGGGCTAATGTTACTGGCACGTGATGGGGGCTCTTGTTACTGGCACGTGATGGGGGCTCTTGTTACTGGCACGTGATGGGGGCTCTTGTTACTGGCACGTAATGGGGGCTCTTGTTACTGGCACGTGATGGGGGGCACTTGTTACTGGCACGTTATTGGTGGGCACTATATGGGCATCTACTGAGGCCACAAAGAAGGGGTATTTTATATGGGGGGCTCTGTACAGTAGCATTTTATACTGGGACACATTATGGTGGGTACTATGGGGAAGGGGGGAGAGGAGTACTATGGAGTCATCTACGGGGGCACTAAGAAGGAGTATTTTATACTTGCAAATTATGGGGGACACTGAGGGCATCTACTGGGGCACTATATATTAGGCATTTTATACTGGTACATTATGGGGGGCACTAGGAGGAAGGGGGGAGATGAGCACTATGGGGGCATTTACTGGGGGCACTATATAGGGGTATTTTATACTGGCACATTATGGGGGACATTAGCTCAACTTGGGGCACTACAAGGGGGTATTTTTTGCACTGTCACATTATAAGGAGAATTATTTTTACTGGGGGGGGGCATTATGGTGGGCTTTATTACTCCCCCATGGTATGACCTCCTAGTAGCAGCACCAGCCTCTCCCTGCTCTGCTATCCCTCTGCCCCTTCTCCAAATCCTTTTTATGAAATCTTTCTCATTAGGATGAAACAGAACATCAGCTCCCCCGAGCCCCCGGCCAATGTGGTGAAGTGGCGTCCGAGATCCCCAAGGGCCAAGCCAAGTAACTGTAAGTTTTCATGTGAAATATGTTTATGTTATACACATATAGCATACACTGTGCCCCACAATGTACAGTATATCGCTACACTGTGCCACACAATGTACAGTATAACGCTACACTGTGCCACACAATGTACAGTATACCGCTACACAATGCCACACAATATACAGTATACCGCTACACTGTGTAGTCTGTTCTATAAGCACCCTTGTTCTGTGGCGGCGGAAAGAAAATAATCTGGAAGTGCCCCTCCCGAGACCAGGCTCTGGATCCGCCACTGGACCACTCACAGGAGTGTACATTTCTTCTAAACTGTAATCCGTATCCTCTGATCTGCAGAAATCAGCACTCGCTCGGTAACAACTAACAGGCAGTACCTGAAGGCTGTAGCCTGGCCCTGTTACCGAAGCTAGCCGAGTGGTGTAAGGTTAAGGTACTAGTAGAGATGAGCGGCCGCTGAATGCGGATTTAAAGTTAAAGTTACTGCAGGATATGGATTACAGTTTAGAAATGTCAAATGCACACTCCTGTGAGTGGCGGGGAGGGAGATCTGTGGATGACACTGTTATAGAGAGAGGGATCTGTGGATGACACTGTTATAGAGGGGGAAATGGGGATGACACTGCCATGGGGTGGATCTGTGGATGACACATATAGCATAAGATGCTATATACGGTATGTGTCATCCACAGATTCCCCCCCCCCATAGCAGTTTCATTCACAGATCTCCCCCCCCCCCCCATAGCAGTGTCATCCACAGATCCCCCTCCCTATAAAAGTGTCATCTACAGGCAGCTAGGACATGTTGAAATCTGAGTGATTTTTTAAATTTATTTTTTAAACCACAGACAGCAGGACTTTTCTTCCCTGTTGCGGTTTTAGGTATCGGGTAAAGTATTGCAGCATTTCTAAGCGTACTTGTGTAAATGTGTCGTTGTTATAGCTGCCCCCCTACTTTTGTCCTGCCGGTTTCAGGCTCTGATCTGTTCTCTGCAGATCAGAGTTTGAAATCAGGTAGTGTTCTGAAGCCCCCGATCTGTGCCCCCTTCATGTGTGCCTCCAACCCCCCACCACCACCGTGAGCCCTGCCTCTGCCATCGGTCCCTGCCCCCCCATCCGTGTATCCTGCCCCTGATGCGGTCCGCCCCCTCCCCGCCCAATATATTCATGCTGCCCCGATCTGTAACTTCTCATTGCTGGCCGTATCCCCCCCCCCTTTTCCAGCGCTGCCCCCTGCCCCCGATGTGGTCCACCTGCTCTGTGTGATGGCGGCGGCTCCATTCCTGAGCCGCTGCCATCAGCAGCGAGGTTAATAGAGGGAGGGGCTCCCTCTCTCAACCATCTGGGCTGCTGCGCTGCGATTGCCACATCTGATGGTTGCCATGGCAACCAGACGCCTTTGCAAATGCGTCCATCCAATGCTGCCACCTACAGGACATCTGGAAGTATTATACTTTGGAATGCAAGAGCATTGCAAAGTATAGTACAACTATCAGCCCCACTGGATCTTCAAGATCCAAGAGGGAACTGATAAAAAAAAAAAGTGAAAATAATAAAAGTAAAAATAATTAAATAAATAGAAATGTAAATAAAAAAAAATTGCCTTTTCCTATAAAAAAAATTAAAAAAACAAAACAAAAACCACACATATATTAGGTATCACCGCGACCATCTCTATAAATATATCACATGATCAACTCCGTCCAAATAAACACCATAAAAAAAATGTGTAAAAAAAAAAAGCCATTTTTGTCAACTTACATCACAAAAAGTGCAACACCAAGCGATCAAAAAGGTGTATACACCCCAAAATAGTGCAATTCAAACCGTTACCTCATCCCACAAAACATGAGCCCATATTTAAGACAATCGCCCAAAAAATAAAAAAGCTATGGCTCTCAGACTATGGAGACACTAAAACATAATTTGTTTGGTTTCAGAAATGCTATTGTGTAAAACTTAAATAAATAAGAAAAAGTATACGTATTGGGTATTGCCACGTCCGTAACGATCTGCTCTATAAAACTATCACATGACCTAACCCCTCAGATGAACGCTGTAAAAATAAATTAAAAAAAACTGTTCCAAAACAGCCAATTTTTTGGTCACCTTGCCCCATAAAGTGTAATAATGAGTGATCAAAAAATCATATGTACCCAAACATGTAAACCAATAAAAACCTCAACTCTTTCTGAAGTCACTTTGTGGGACTTACATAGGGGATACCCCCCATAAATGACCCCATTGTAGAAACTACACCCCTCAAGTTACTCAAAACTGATTTTACAAACTTTGTTAACCCTTTAGGTGTTCCACAAGAATTAACGGAAAATGGAGATGAAATTTCAAAATTTCACTTTTTGGGTAGATTTTCCATTTTATTCAATTTTTTTCTTTAACACATTGAGAGTTAACAGCCAAACAAAATTCAATATTTATTACCCTGATTCCGCGGTTTACAGAAACACCCCACATGTGGTCGTAAACCGCAGTATGGGCACACGGCAGGGCGCTGCACAAGACGATCGGTAGAAAAATAAAAAACATATGGCGTTCAGAAAATAGACACACAAAAACATAATTTCTTTTAAAAAAATGCCTTATTATGTTAAACTGAAACAAACAAACAAAAAAAGTTGACATATTTGATATCACTGCTCCGTAACAACCTGCTCTATAAAAATAGCACATGATCTACCCTGTCAGATGAATCTTGTAAAAAATTAAAGATGACAAAACAGTGCCAAAACAGCAATTTTTTTGTTACCTTGCCTCACAAAAAACGCAATATAGAGCAATTAAAAATCATATGTACCCCAAATACTGTCACCTTATCCCCTAGTTTCCAAAATAGGGTCACTTTTTGGGAGTTTCTACTGTAGGGGTGCATCGGGGGGGTTTAAATGGGATATGGTGTCTAAAGACCAGTCCAGCAAAATCTGCCTTCCAAAAACCATGTGGAGTTCTTTTCCTTCTGCGCCCTGCCGTGTGCCCATACTGCAGTTTACGACCACATGTGGGGTGTTTCTGTAAACCGCGGAATCAGGGTAATAAATATTGAATTTTGTTTGGCTGTTAACTCTCAATGTGTTAAAGAAAAAAATTGAATAAAATGGAAAATCTACCCAAAAAGTGAAATTTAGAAATTTCATCTCCATTTTCCGTTAATTCTTGTGGAACACCTAAAGGGTTAACAAAGTTTGTAAAATCAGTTTTGAGTAACTTGAGGGGTGTAGTTTCTACAATGGGGTCATTTATGGGGGGTATCCCCTATGTAAGTCCCACAAAGTGACTTCAGACCTGAACTGGTCCTTAAAAAGTGGGTTTTGGAAATTTTCTTAAAAATTTTAAGAATTGCTTCTGAAATTCTAAGCCTTCTAACGTCCTAAAAAATCAAATAACATTTCCAAAATGATGCCAACATAAATTAGACATATGGGGAATATTAAGTAATAAATATTTTATGAGGTATCACTGTATGTTTTAGAAGCAGAGAAATTGCAATTTTGAAAATTGAGAATTTTTAAATTTTTTGGGTAAATTTGGGATTTTTTCATAAATAAAAGGTGATATATATTGACTCAAATTTATGACTGTCATGAAGTACAATGTGTCACAAGAAAACAATCTCAGAAAGGCTTGGATAAGTAAAAGCGTTCCAAATCTATTACCACATAAAGTGACGCATGTCAGATTTGTAAATTTTGACCTGGACACTGGGGCATCAATGACCTTTGGTCATGAAAGGGTTAAATTAAACTCTTAGGGCTCTTTCACACTTGCGTTGTCCGGATCCGTCGTGTACTCCATTTGCCGGAATTACACACCGGATCCGGAAAAACGCAAGTGAACTGAAAGCATTTGAAGACGGATCAGTCTTCAAAATGCGTTCAGTGTTACTATGGCAGCCAGGACGCTATTAAAGTCCTGGTTGCCATAGTAGTAGTGGGGAGCGGAGGAGCAGTATACTTACCGTCCGTGCGGCTCCCGGGGCGCTCCAGAATGACGTCAGAGCGCCCCATGCGCATGGATGACGTGTCCATGCGATCACGTCATCCATGCGCGTGGGGCACCCTGACGTCACTCTGAAACGCCCCGGGAGCCGCACGGACGGTAAGTATACTGCAAACAGGACTTTAGCGTCCTGGCAGCCATGGTAACCATTCAGAAAAAGCTAAATTTCGGATCCGGTAATGCGCCGAAACAACGTTTAGCTTAAGGCCGGATCCGTATTAATGCCTTTCAATGGGCATTAATTCCGGATCCGGCCTTGCGGCAAGTGTTCAGGATCTTTGGCCGGAGCAAAAAGCGCAGCATGCTGCGGTATTTTCTCCTGCCAAAAAACGTTCTGGTCCGGAACTGAAGACATCTTGATGCATCCTGAACGGATTTCTCTCCATTCAGAATGCATGGGGATAATCCTGATCAGGATTCTTCCGGCATAGAGCACCGACGACGGAACTCTATGCCGGAACAGAACAACGCTAGTGTGAAGAGCCCTAAGTCAATCACTACTTTCAAAACTAGTATAGCAGTATAGCCTTTGTACTAATAAACACACAGGCATCATAGACTGACAGCCCTAGTTACTAGATCTTCCAATGGACCTTGGACTTTCTACCCATTTAGTATCCCCTTTTTTGTATGTACCCTATGTATGCTGCATGATCGTGGCTAGTGATGAGCGAAGTAATGGAAAATTTGATTCGGCTGCTTCGCCAAATTTTACAAAAAAATTTGCATTGTGACGAAGAAGTGCATTTCTTTGTAAGTAGTGGGTGCCGCTCCCCATCATTATACCCCTCATATGCTGAGTTAATAGCTGATCGTGGCATCTGACATCAATAATATTACAGTGTTAAATTTAAAAATAAATTTATAAAATCATACTTACCCTTATACATTTGATCTCGAAGAGCTGACCGTCGCCATCTTGATTGTAGATCCAGCGCAAAATCTTGCTTGTCCCATGATGACATCATCACGTCAGCTAGCGTGGTGACGTCATAAGTCACCGCTCATGGGATTTCACGTGGGATCTTCAGACAAGATGGTAGCGGCCGTCTCTTCGTGCTCAAACGGATGAGGTAAGAATGATTTTATTTTATTTTTTTACCGCCATTCAGGGAAAATCGATTTGTTACCACGAAGCAGGAGGAAATTCGGCTTCGCTGCAAATAGAATTTTCCCTGAAATTCGGATCGAATTCTACTTCATAGAGTTCAATTCGCTCAACACTAATCATGGCATATGAGGAGGTAAATTACAGAGATCAGAGGTTTCTCTGATCTCTGCTATTAGTGTGAGTGAGACAGGGTGTCACGTACCGGCAGGACAGGTAGTGGATCCTCTGGACCAGAGAGGCGATGGCGCGGGTTGTACTAGAGGACCGGTTCTAAGCAGTTACTGGTCTTCACCAGAGCCCGCCGCAAGGCGGGATGGATTTGCTGCGGCGGTAACTACCAGGTCGTGTCCCCTAGTAACAACTCGACCTCTCTGGCAGCTGATAAGGCGTGGTACACAGGGAGAAGGCAAGAGCGTAGTCGGACGTAGCAGAGGTCAGGGCAGGCGGCAAAGGTTCAAAGGCGAGTAGACGGTAGCAACGGGTTCGGCAACAGGCAAGGCAAACAAACACACTGGAACGCTTTCTCTGAGGCACAAGGCACAAAGATCCGGCAGGAAGCTGTGGGAGGAGAAGGTATAAATGGGCAGTGCACAGGTGCAGCCTAATTAAGTCAGCACTGCCTCTCACAAACCTTAACCCTTAATATCCCTTTTGGACCAGGCACCAATCACTGGTGCACTGGCCCTTTGAATCTAAGAGTCCCGGCGCACGCGCGCCCTAGAGAACGAGGACGCACACGCCGAGACACTGGAGTGCTGCCTGGGGGCATACGCTGTGAGCGCTCCGCGGCCAGCAGGGGACCCGGAGCGCTCAGCGTAACAGTACCCCCCCCTTTGGTCTCCCTCTCTTTTTGGTACCGAAGAACTTGCGGATGAGACTGCGGTCCAGGATGTTCTCCTCCGGCTCCCATGACCTCTCCTCAGGACCGCAGCCCTCCCAGTCGACCAAAAAAAATCTTTTTCCCCGGGAGATCTTGGTCGCCAAGATCTCCTTGACAGAGAATATATCGGAGGTACCGGCGACAGGGGTGGGAGAAACAAGCTTGGGAGAAAAACGGTTAAAGACAGCAGGTTTAAGAAGGGAGACATGGAAGGAGTTATGGATTCGGAGGGAGGGAGGAAGATGGAGCTGATAAGAAACTTGATTGATACGACTCTTGATTTTATAGGGTCCCAAGAAACGAGGGCCCAACTTGTAACTTGGGACCCTAAATCGGATGTACCTAGAGGAGAGCCACACCTTGTCACCCGGGCGAAATTCCGGAGGAGATCTGCGTCTCTTGTCAGCTTGAACCTTCATACGGGCGGAAGCCTTGAGGAGAGCAGCGTGGGTTTCTCGCCAGATGGAGGAAAAATCCTGTACAAGACTGTCCACGGCAGGTACAGAAGAAGGAGTGGGAGACTGCGGCAGAGGTGGAAGAGGATGACGGCCAAAAACTACAAAGAAAGGAGACTTGTTAGAGGCAGAGGATTGTTTGTAGTTGTAGGAGAACTCTGCCCAGGGAAGTAGATCAGCCCAGTCGTCATGGCGTGAGGATACAAAGTGACGCAGATAGTCACCCAAAATTTGGTTCACCCGTTCTACTTGGCCGTTAGACTGAGGATGGTACGAAGAAGAAAAGTCCAATTTGATCCCGAGCTGAGCACATAGAGCCCTCCAGAATTTGGAGACGAATTGTACCCCACGATCCGAGACAATATGTTTGGGAAGGCCATGGAGACGGAAGATGTGTTGGAAAAATTGTTTGGCCAACATGGGTGCAGAGGGTAGACCGGGCAGGGGTACAAAGTGAGCCATCTTGGAAAAGCGATCCACCACGACCCAAATAACGGACTTGCCATGGGAGGAGGGAAGATCAGTAATAAAGTCCATGGCGATGTGAGACCAGGGAACTTCAGGAACGGGTAGAGGCAAGAGGAGACCCGCTGGTTTCTGGCGAGGCGATTTATCCCAGGCGCAAATCATACAGGCCTGGACGAAGTCCGAGACATCTTTCTCTAGAGAAGACCACCAGTACCTTTGGGAGATTAGTTGGAGAGACTTTTGCACCCCTGGATGACCGGCAAAAGGGGAGGCGTGGCCCCACTTGAGAATTCGCAGCCGCTGACGTGGAGGTACGTAGGATTTGCCAGGAGGAAGAAGGCGCAGGTCCACGGGAGCGACTGTTATAAGGCGTTCTGGAGGGATAATATATCGAGGAGTTAACTCGTCGCCCACCACATCAGAGGAGCGAGACAGAGCATCTGCCCTAATGTTCTTACAAGCCGGACGGAAATGGATCTCAAAATTAAAGCGGGCGAAGAACAGAGACCAACGAGCCTGACGGGGATTTAATCTCTGTGCAGACTGGAGATAAGCCAGGTTCTTGTGGTCCGTGAAGATGTACACAGGATGTGTGGCGCCCTCGAGTAAATGTCTCCATTCCTCCAGTGGCAATTTAATAGCCAGCAGTTCCCTGTCCCCAATGGAGTAATTTCTCTCTGCGGGAGAGAATGTTTTGGAAAAGAAGCCACAAGTAGAAATCTTGCCCCGGGAAGACTTCTGGGTGAGGACAGCTCCGGCTCCCACCGAGGAGGCATCCACTTCAAGAGAGAAAGGCTTGGTGGAATCTGGTCTAGAGAGAACGGGTGCAGAGGCAAAGGCGCATTTCAGGGACTGGAAGGCTTCCTCGGCTTGGGAAGGCCAGGATTTGGGGTTAGCTCCTTTTCTTGTGAGGGCCACGATAGGAGCTACCAGAGTGGAATAGTGAGGGATGAATTGCCTGTAGTAATTCGCAAAGCCCAGAAATCTTTGTATGGCTCGGAGACCAGAGGGGCGTGGCCAATCCAGTACCGCCGAGAGCTTGGCTGGGTCCATTTGAAGTCCTTGGGCAGAGATAATGTATCCCAGGAAAGGCAGGGAGGTCCGTTCAAAAAGACATTTTTCAAGTTTAGCGTACAGGCGATTTCTCCTAAGACGAGTAAGAACTTGTTGCACATGGACCCTGTGTTGATCCAAATTGGAGGAAAAGATCAGGATATCATCCAGGTATACGACCACGCAGGTGTAAAGTAAGTCCCTGAAAATATCATTAACGAATTCCTGAAAGACAGCAGGTGCGTTGCAGAGGCCGAAGGGCATCACCAAATACTCAAAATGGCCGTCCCTTGTGTTAAAGGCGGTCTTCCATTCGTCTCCCTCACGGATACGGATCAGATTATAGGCCCCTCGAAGGTCCAATTTAGTGAAGATCTTAGCCCCTCGGAGACGATCAAATAGCTCAGAGATTAGAGGCAGAGGGTAACGGTTCTTGATGGTAATTTTATTAAGACCTCTGTAGTCAATGCAGGGGCGGAGGGAGCCGTCTTTTTTTGTCACGAAGAAAAAACCAGCCCCAGCAGGAGAAGAAGATTTTCTTATGAATCCTCTCTGTAGGTTCTCACCTATATAGTCGGACATGGCAAGAGTCTCAGGAGGTGAGAGAGGATAAATTCTGCCCCGAGGTGGAGTAGAACCGGGTATCAGGTCGATCGGGCAATCATAGGATCGGTGAGGAGGAAGGACCTCAGCTTGTTTCTTGCAGAAGACATCCGCGAAGGAATGGTATGGCTTGGGCAGCCCAGAAGGCGGAGAAACTTGCGGGTTCTGTTTGACCAGAGCAGGCTTGAGACAGCGGTCCGAACAGGAGGAACCCCAACGCAGGATCTCACCGGTGGACCAATTCAGGATAGGACTATGACGTTGAAGCCACGGCAGACCCAGGAGGAGTTCGGAGGAACAGAAGGGAAGGACAAAGAACTCTATAGTCTCGGTATGAAATATTCTGATGTCCATCTGCAGAGGCTGGGTACGGAACTGCACGGTGGCAGAGAGTCTCTCACCGTTAACAGTAGAGATGAAAAACGGCTTGGGTAGACGGATTACTGGAATACGGTACTTGTCAACCAAGGAGGCGTGAATGAAGTTGCCAGCTGAACCGGAATCCAAGAAGGCGGCTGCGGAGAAAGAGGACTTGGAAGAGATGATCAACTGCACGGGTATGATGAGACGTGGAGAGGAAGAATCCACACCTAGCAACGCCTCTCCCACGTTTACTAGGTGCGAGCGTTTCCCGAACGCGGTGGACGGAGAGGACAATCTCTAAGGAAGTGCTCGGTACTGGCACAGTACAGACACAGGTTCTCGTTTCTGCGGCAGCTTCGTTCTTGCGGAGTCAGGCGTGACCGATCCACCTGCATGGCTTCCACGGCGGAAAGCCCAGTAGCGGGTTGAGGTGGACGCAGAAAAACGGGAGTGTTATGGAACCATGAACCAGACGTACAACAGAGATGAGTGGAAATAAGAAGGCTTTATTGGAAATCAAGCCGTAGCAAAAGTCCAAACGGATGGCTAAACCGAAGCAGGGTCTTGCGTAGACAGAGGTCAGGAACCAAAAGGGTGGTCAGACGAAGCCAGGATCAGGAACCAACGGGGTAGTCAGACGAAGCCAGGATCAGGAACCAACGGGGTAGTCAGACGAGGCCAGGATCAGGAACCAGAAGCAGCAGCAGTCTTAGAAGCATGTGAACACAGGAGGACCAAGCAAGGAACTGAAGCCACAGACCTTCTATATATATGAGCTAGGCATCCAGCTCCTCCCAGTGGGAAGGAGGAGCCGCAGGGTGGGAGGCTACAAGAGACCCAGAAACCAAGATGGCCGCCAGCACATGTCAAACGAAGGAGAACAGTGAGAAGGTAAGACCATGACAGTACCTCCCCCTCAAGGGCCCCTCCTCCGCGGAGTAAGGAACGGTTTCAGAGGGAAGCGTGCGTGGAAGGCTCGGAGCAACGCAGGAGCATGGACATCTGCGGAGGGAACCCAGGAACGCTCCTCTGGACCATAACCACGCCAATGGACCAAAAACTGCAACCGACCGCGGACCAGGCGTGAGTCCAGGATATTGCTCACCTCATATTCCTCACGATTGCCCACTTGGACCGGACGGGGCCGAGGAACCGAGGAAGTGAAACGATTACACACCAATGGCTTCAACAGGGAGACATGAAACACGTTGGAGATCCGCATGCCAGGAGGAAGCGCAAGGGCATAGGCTACCGGGTTTACCCTGTGAAGCACTCGGAAGGGACCAACAAAGCGAGGCGCCAGCTTGGGAGTGGGCACTCGAAGGTTGAGGTTGCGGGTGGACAACCATACACGGTCTCCGACCTGGTAGGAAGGAGCGGGCGCTCGTCTGCGATTAGCCTGGAGTCTCTGGCGTTGCGCAGAGACCTCAAGGGACCTCTGGATCTGTACCCAAGAAGTACGTAGGACGGAAAGGTGATCCTCCACAGCCGGAGTATCCTGGGGAGAGAATACCTCCGGTAACACGGCAGGTTGGAACCCATAATTGGCCATGAAGGGAGACGTCCCAGAGGAAGAGTTCACCGCCGTGTTCCTGGCAAACTCAGCCCAAGGCAGGAGGTCAACCCAATTGTCTTGGTGATCGGAGACATAGCAACGAAGGAATTGCTCCAAGGCCTGATTGGATCGTTCTGCGGCCCCATTGGACTGAGGGTGGTAGGCCGAGGAGAAAGAGAGATGAATCCCCAACTGGGAGCAAAAGGCGCGCCAGAACCTGGACACAAACTGACTCCCCCGATCCGACACAATCTCCTTGGGCAAACCGTGCAACCGGAAGACCTCCCTGGCAAAAATCGAGGCCAACTCTTGTGCAGAGGGTAACTTCTTGAGAGGAACACAGTGGCACATTTTGGAAAACCGATCCACAATCATGAGAATGACCGTATGGCCTCGGGATGCAGGGAGGTCCACAATGAAATCCATCCCCAGGTGTGACCATGGACGCTCCCCGGTGGCTATGGGTTGCAAAAGGCCCAACGGAAGGTGCCGAGGGGACTTACTCTGGGCACAAACGGAGCATGCCGCTACATATGCGGCGATGTCGGAACGTAGAGAAGGCCACCAGAACAGACGTGAAACCGCCCAGGACAGCTGATTCTTTCCAGGGTGCCCCGCGGCCTTGGAGTTATGGTAGGTTCGCAACAACCGAGTGCGCAACTCCTCAGGCACAAAACATCTGCCGTTGGGTCTCCCAGAGGGAGCACCAGATTGAGCCGCCAAAATCTGCTCACCCAGAGGAGAGGTCAGGCTGGTGCGAATAGCGGCCAGGATCTGATTCGGGGGTATGACCGTAGTCGGAATAGACTCCTCCCCGGACAGCTCGGAGTACTGCCGTGATAAGGCATCCGCTCTGATGTTCTTGGAGCCGGGTAGGTAGGAGACCACGTAATTAAAACGTGACAAGAACAGAGCCCATCTGGCCTGACGTGGTGTCAATCTCTTGGCCTCAGAGAGGTAGGTCAGATTCTTGTGGTCCGTCAGGATGAGAACCGGAACCACCGAGCCCTCGAGCAAGTGCCTCCATTCTTTAAGGGCCTGCACGATGGCCAATAACTCCCTGTCACCAATCTGATAGTTGCACTCCGCGGAAGACAGTTTCCGGGAGTAAAACCCACAAGGAAGCAGAGGACCCTCTGGTGTTCTACGCTGAGACAGGAGGGCGCCTACTCCCGTCTCAGACGCGTCCACCTCAAGGACAAAAGGCAACCCAGGGTTGGGATGCGACAGAATCGGAGCCGACACAAAGGCGGACTTTAGAGCCTCAAAAGCTCGGATGGCCTCGAGCGGCCAGACCTGAGGATTACTGCCCTTCCTGGTCAGATCCGTGAGAGGCTTGGCTAGCATGGAAAAGTCCCTGATGAACTTCCGATAATAATTGGCGAAGCCCAAAAAGCGCTGCAGGGCACGAAGCCCACTGGGCTGGGGCCACTGTAAGACAGCCGAAACCTTCTCAGGATCCATGGAGAACCCCTCAGCGGAAATGATGTAACCTAAGAAGGTTACCTGGGATCGGTGAAATTCGCATTTCTCAAGCTTACCGAACAGCTTGTTCTCTCGTAAGCGTTGCAACACTCGTCTGACATCCAGAATGTGGGCCTCCATGGATGCAGAATATACCAAGATGTCATCCAAATAGACCACCACACACTGCTGCAACAGGTCACGGAAAACATCGTTGATGAATTCCTGGAAGACTGCGGGCGCATTGCACAACCCAAAGGGCATAACCAAGGATTCATAATGACCGGTCCTGGTGTTAAACGCGGTCTTCCACTCATCGCCCGCCTTGATCCTTACCAGGTTATATGCCGCCCTCAGGTCGAGTTTAGTAAAGACCGTGGCCCCTTTGAGGCGATCGAACAGCTCGGAAATCAAGGGTATCGGGTAAGCGTTCTTGATCGTGATGCGATTGAGACCCCTGTAATCGATGCAAGGCCTCAACTCGCCGCCCTTCTTTTTCACAAAGAAAAATCCAGCCCCTGCCGGGGACGAGGATTTGCGAATGTGTCCGCGTGAAAGCGCCTCCCTCACGTACTCCTCCATGGCCTCATTCTCCGCTACCGACAGTGGATAGACTTTGCCACGAGGAGGAACGGCACCGGATTGTAACTCTATGGCACAATCGTATGGGCGGTGCGGAGGTAGGGCAACCGCGCGCACCTTATCGAATACATCCCGGTACTCTTCGTATTCAGGAGGCAACAGAGAGTCCGAGGAAGTACACAGCAACTTGACAGGCCCATGGATGCAACTAGCCCCACACTGCGGTGACCACGAGAGGATCTCGACCGATCTCCAATCGAAAGTCGGATTATGCTTCTGGAGCCAGGGGTACCCCAAGACCACCGAGTAGTGTGGAGACGAAATAACCTGGAGACAGACCGACTCTCTGTGAACGGCACCAATGGCTATCCCCACTGGAAGGGTCTCATGAGTCACGTGTGGCGGCAGAAGGGGTCTGCCGTCTATCGCCTCAAGAGCCAGTGGGGAACCTCGAGGCTGCAGAGGAATGGAATTGGCGGCAACGAACACTCTATCAATGAACAAACCACCAGCACCAGAGTCCACCAACGCCTGGGTCGTCACCGAGCCCCCGACCCAGGAGAGGACAACCGTGATCAGTGGTTTGTCAACACGGGAAACCGGGGACGAGGAGACTCCACCCAAGATCTGCCCCCGACAGGACCTCAGGTGCGAGCGTTCTCCCGGACGGTTCGGACATGCCAACCGAAAATGCCCACCGAGACCACAGTACATGCATCGGCCCTCGCGTCTCCGGAGTACCCTCTCCCCCTCAGACAGGCGAGCAAACCCCCGCTGCATGGGTTCACCCCCAGACAAGTCATCCCCAGGAGGCGTGGGAGGAGAGGGAGGCACGGGTGGGACAGCAAACGTAGGCGCCAATCTGTTAGGAGACCTCCGCAGGCTCTCCTTAAAGGAAGGTCTCTCCCTGAGTCTGGTGTCAATCAAAATCAGGAAAGAAATAAGAGACTCGAGCTCCACTGGTAGGTCCTTAGCTGCAACCTCATCCTTCAAGGCATCCGAGAGACCATGAGAGAAAGCAGCGACCAGAGCCTCATTATTCCAGCCCACCTCTGCTGCCAGGGTACGAAACTCAATGGCGTATTCAGCTACGGATCGTGAACCCTGTCTGATGGACATAAGGAGCTTCGCAGCAGAGGCAGCACGAGCCGGCACATCGAATACCTTCCGAAGAGAAGCAACAAAACCGGAAAACTCGGCAACCACCGGATTGTTGTTCTCCCATAAAGGGCTGGCCCAGGCCAAGGCCTTGTCCGAGAGCAGCGAGATCAAGAAGCCCACCTTTGATCTCTCAGTAGGAAAGGCATGTGGCAGCAACTCGAAATAAATGCCCACCTGGTTAAGGAAACCTCGGCACTGAGTTGGCTCTCCCCCAAAGCGCTGTGGAAGGGGGGCAGAACCGGTCATACCCCGAGACACCGCAGGCGCAGCAACAGGTGTCGGGGTAGACTCTGGCGCAACAACCGGAGCGGCAGTAGGAGCGGGCCCAGGAGCGACAACCGACCCATCGGCAACGGAAGCGAAATGAGCCGTGCGTTCAAGCAGGGTTTACAACGCCACAGCGAACCGACCCAACAGGTGATCCTGCTGATCAAGTCTGGCAACCAGCGTAGGTAGCGAGGATGGCCCTGTACCGTCAGAATTCATGGCTTGGTCCTAATGTTATGGAACCATGAACCAGACGTACAACAGAGATGAGTGGAAATAAGAAGGCTTTATTGGAAATCAAGCCGTAGCAAAAGTCCAAACGGATGGCTAAACCGAAGCAGGGTCTTGCGTAGACAGAGGTCAGGAACCAGGAGGGTGGTCAGACGAAGCCAGGATCAGGAACCAACGGGGTAGTCAGACGAAGCCAGGATCAGGAACCAACGGGGTAGTCAGACGAGGCCAGGATCAGGAACCAGAAGCAGCAGCAGTCTTAGAAGCATGTGAACACAGGAGGACCAAGCAAGGAACTGAAGCCACAGACCTTCTATATATATGAGCTAGGCATCCAGCTCCTCCCAGTGGGAAGGAGGAGCCGCAGGGTGGGAGGCTACAAGAGACCCAGAAACCAAGATGGCCACCAGCACATGTCAAACGAAGGAGAACAGTGAGAAGGTAAGACCATGACAGGGAGCCAGACGAGGAAAGCGTCTAGGACGAGCTTTTTCCTTTTCAAGGAGGAGTTCCTCTTGTCTTTCGGCGAAACGTTTGTCTATCCTAGTGGCTAGCAAGATGAGGTCACTAAGAGTGGATGGAAGCTCACGTGCAGCCAGAACGTCCTTTACTTCACTATTAAGTCCCTTCTTGAAGGTGGCGCAAAGGGCTTCATTGTTCCAGTTCAGCTCAGAGGCCAGGGTGCGGAACTGAATGGCATAGTCACCCACGGAAGAACCTCCTTGGGTCAAATTTAGTAAGGCAGTCTCTGCGGAGGTAACCCGGGCAGGCTCCTCAAAAACATTCCGGAACTCTAGCCAGAAGCTCTGGACGGAAGCGGTGGCAGGATCTGCGCGGTCCCATAGTGGTGTAGCCCAGGCCAGGGCCTTCCCGGACAGCAAACTGAGAATAAAGGCTACCTTGGCTCGCTCAGAAGGAAACTGGTCGGACAGAAGCTCGAGGTGGAGAGAGCACTGCGACAAGAACCCACGGCACTGCTTAGGATCTCCGTCATATTTGTCTGGTAGGGACAAACGGATTCTGGAACCGGTGGCAACTGCAGGCGGAGGTGACGCAGCAGGAGCAGACGGAGGAGCTGGCTGTTGCTGAGAAGGCAGGAGCTGCTGCAACATAGCGGTCAGCTGGGCCAGCTGTTGACCCTGCTGGGCCACAATAGTGGTGAGGTCCGCTAGGCTTGGCAGGGGAACATCAGCGGGATCCATGGCCGGATCTTACTGTCACGTACCGGCAGGACAGGTAGTGGATCCTCTGGACCAGAGAGGCGATGGCGCGGGTTGTACTAGAGGACCGGTTCTAAGCAGTTACTGGTCTTCACCAGAGCCCGCCGCAAGGCGGGATGGATTTGCTGCGGCGGTAACTACCAGGTCGTGTCCCCTAGTAACAACTCGACCTCTCTGGCAGCTGATAAGGCGTGGTACACAGGGAGAAGGCAAGAGCGTAGTCGGACGTAGCAGAGGTCAGGGCAGGCGGCAAAGGTTCAAAGGCGAGTAGACGGTAGCAACGGGTTCGGCAACAGGCAAGGCAAACAAACACACTGGAACGCTTTCTCTGAGGCACAAGCAAAGATCCGGCAGGAAGCTGTGGGAGGAGAAGGTATAAATGGGCAGTGCACAGGTGCAGCCTAATTAAGTCAGCACTGCCTCTCACAAACCTTAACCCTTAATATCCCTTTTGGACCAGGCACCAATCACTGGTGCACTGGCCCTTTGAATCTAAGAGTCCCGGCGCACGCGCGCCCTAGAGAGCGAGGACGCACACGCCGAGACACTGGAGTGCTGCCTGGGGGCATACGCTGTGAGCGCTCCGCGGCCAGCAGGGGACCCGGAGCGCTCAGCGTAACACAGGGGCTTTATTTTGCAGCCAGTGCCCACAATATCTGTTAATACATGGGACATATGCACTGAAGGCATAAGATTAGAATTTATTATGTCCAATAGCTAATACAATTTTTACTGTGTAAGGCATAATTAGTTGCCATAAATGTAAGGTTTTAAGAAGCGGAATATTCTGCCACCTAAAATACTTTATTATTCATTTAAATCTAAAGGCAAAATATTAAGAATACAATAAAATAGGAAGGTAACAGATTTATTTATAGGGCACTAATGCTTACTCCTGGCCTCTGCAGTTTCTAATAGCACTATACAAATAAAATGTGAAGAATAAATTATTTATACGGCAACCAAAGAAGTGCATTTCTTTGTAAGTAGTGGGTGCCGCTCCCCATCATTATACCCCTCATATGCTGAGTTAATAGCTGATCGTGGCATCTGACATCAATAATATTACAGTGTTAAATTTAAAAATAAATTTATAAAATCATACTTACCCTTATACATTTGATCTCGAAGAGCTGACCGTCGCCATCTTGATTGTAGATCCAGCGCAAAATCTTGCTTGTCCCATGATGACATCATCACGTCAGCTAGCGTGGTGACGTCATAAGTCACCGCTCATGGGATTTCACGTGGGATCTTCAGACAAGATGGTAGCGGCCGTCTCTTCGTGCTCAAACGGATGAGGTAAGAATGATTTTTTTTATTTTTTTTACCGCCATTCAGGGAAAATCGATTTGTTACCACGAAGCAGGAGGAAATTCGGCTTCGCTGCAAATAGAATTTTCCCTGAAATTCGGATCGAATTCTACTTCATAGAGTTCAATTCGCTCAACACTAATCATGGCATATGAGGAGGTAAATTACAGAGATCAGAGGTTTCTCTGATCTCTGCTATTAGCGTGAGTGAGACAGGAGCTTTATTTTGCAGCCAGTGCCCACAATATCTGTTAATACATGGGACATATGCACTGAAGGCATAAGATTAGAATTTATTATGTCCAATAGCTAATACAATTTTTACTGTGTAAGGCATAATTAGTTGCCATAAATGTAAGGTTTTAAGAAGCGGAATATTCTGCCACCTAAAATACTTTATTATTCATTTAAATCTAAAGGCAAAATATTAAGAATACAATAAAATAGGAAGGTAACAGATTTATTTATAGGGCACTAATGCTTACTCCTGGCCTCTGCAGTTTCTAATAGCACTATACAAATAAAATGTGAAGAATAAATTATTTATACGGCAACCAAAGAATAATAATGCTCCTGTCCAGCAATATTCAGAACGTGCTTGTGTGAGTAATAAGTAGAATCAGTACCATGTATTAAGTTCATATGTCTGCAGAGTCTTCCTTCTCGTCTGTCTGAATCTTCAATATGTTCTACGGCAAAATATTATTCAGTGACTAAAATTGATTGCATTTTCATGTAATCATCTACCAGTGTACATATAGAGTTTTTCCCCAACCATGAATCCAGTTTATGCTCTGAAATAAACAAACTCTGTGTAATATCAGAAATTGGTAATTAAGAAACTGAAATGCTCTTTATTCTTTATATCAGCATTGTGTATTAGTGCTGTCTTCAAGGACTAAAGAACTGTGTCATTGAAAAGGGTTCAATAGTTTTATGTCATAAAGACCCAGACACAACATGGCAGATTTACTATTGAAAATAGAGCAGGAATCTAGCGGACATGCCTTACACCACATCTATTAAGGTTTTTAGGATCTTTTTCTGCCACGCTCAACAAGGGGAGACACGGTTTAGTGGTAAAGTAGCATGGCTGAAAATGACACATCAAGGACCAAAATTGCACCAGATAGTAGGCCAACTAATAGGTAGCATAAATGTAAACTAAACAGTCCTAAGCCTCTTTTGTGCTAAAGTCACTCTGATTTCATCCAAAGCCATGCGCACATGTCCACCGAGCTAAAAAAAAGTGTCTAAAACACATAATAAATATGATGCAAGGCATGTACACCAGTTTTTTTGGCTCAAATTAAACTAAAATTCTGGTGTACCCAGTGCCCCAAATTCCTAGAACTGAAAACAGGACTTCCTAACTGTTATAATGACCTTTCACTTATACCATTGTAGCATCTGCTTGTTGGTTTAGATTTGTGCTGTTGTGCTTATGGTCGGTCATGTTGGCACTGCTTCGTCTATCCAAAAAACGAATCCTGTCTGTGGAACATCCGCCTTCACTCGGTCAGCATTTGGTCAGTAATCCATCAGTATTGCTAAAGCCCAAATAAAACAGGAGTGGATCCAAAACAGAGATGACAAGTGAATTGAATATTTGCATGTCTTATCTGTACACACTCCTGCTTTTGGCTACCAAACCATAAGCCAATTCTGATTCAAAATAGGGACCATATCATGCAGGCCTTACAGCTGTTACATAGACAGGATCCGTTGTGCGTCTAATTTTTCCTTCCTTCTGACAGATCAGAAGAAGGGTCAAATAAATGATGATGTCAGCCAGGCCAAAACGCAAAGTAGTGGCCCAGTCATGAAGTGGGGAGGATGGCAACAGCATGAGAAGTCCACAGAGTGGCCCTATGACATAGTGGTGAGGTGAAAGTAGCATGAGGAGACCATAGAGTGGCACAATGACAATGTAGAGGTGGCAGCAGCAGCATCAGGAGGCCACAAAGTGGCACAATGAGTGTGGAGGTGGCCGCAGCATCAGGAGGCCACAGAGTGACACAATGAGTGTGGAGGTGGCGGCAGCAGCAGCATCAAAGGAAGGCCACAGGGTGGCACAATAGTAGTGTAGAGGTGGCAGCAGCATCATCAGGAGGAGGCCACAGGGTGGCACAATTACAGTGTGGAGGTGGCAGCAGCAGCATGAGGAGACCACATAGTGGCACAATGACAGAGTGCAGAGGTGGCAGCAGCATCAGGAAGAGGCCACAGGGTGGCACAATGACAGAGTGTGGAGATGGCAGCAGCATCATCAGGAGGCCACAGAGTGGCACAATGACAGAGTGCAGAGGTGGCAGCAGCATCATCAGGAAGAGGCCACAGGATGACACAATGACAGAGTGTGCAGGTGGCAGCAGCATCATCAGGAGGCCACAGAGTGGCACAATGACAGTGTGGAGGTGGCAGCAGCAACATCAGGAAGCCACAGAGTGGCAAGGTGACAGTTTTTAGACAGCAGCATCAGGAGACCACAGAGTGGCAAGGTGACATAGTGTGGAGGTGGCAGCAGCATCAGGAGACCACAGAGTGGCAAGGCGAAATAGTGTGGAGGTGGCAGCAGCACCGAGGACCACAGAATGGCAAGTTGATTTAGTGTGGAGGTGGCAGCAGCATCAAGAGACCACAGAGTGGCAAGGTGAAATAGTGTGGAGGTGGCAGCAGCATCAGGAGACCACAGAGTGGCAAGGTGACATAGTGTGGAGGTGGAAGCAGCATCAGGAGACCACAGAGTGGCAAGGTGACATAGTGTGAAGGTGGCAGCAGCAGCAGGAGACCACAGAGTGACTCAGTGACAAAGTGGGGAGGTGGGTGGCAATACCAGTACTAGCTGAAGATGGTGAGTGAAAGAAGGAGCACTTGGCATCAGATGTGTGGCATCAGACAGGTGGCAGCATCAGAATAGAAGCTGAAGCAGGTAGCCAGAAGAAACCGGACTCTTTTGTCAAAGTGTTGGTGTGGCACCATGGATGATCTAGTCTCATTCATCAGGCATTGGAGGGTGGAAATCCTGGCTGACCAACGCCTGATTCATCCTGACAAAGGTCAGTCTCTCCACATTTTGGGTGGACAGGCGAGTTCTTCTTGGGGTAACTATGGCCCCTGCCGCACTAAACACCCACTCTGATGCCACACTAATTGGCGGGCAGGGCAGCTTTTCCAGGGCAAACTCTACCAGTTGTGGCCACAAATGTGTCCATGAGATCTATGCGCCATGTCTCCAGTCCCCTGACCAGACAGATTTACCAGCATCTGTTCCAGGACATGAAGCAGTGGAATGACGTTGTTCATCCAATAGTCCTGGCGACTGACAAATAAGGTAGCCTCCTCAAAGGTCCTGAGCAAACGGCAGGTGTCACACATGAGCTGCCACTGGCTGACATCGAAGTTACACAAGAGAGTACTCCTGTCCGCTTGGATAATCAAGAAATCATTGATGGCCTTTCTCTGTTCGTATAGTCGGTCCAACATACAGTATAGAGGGTGGAATTTCAACGGGTGGCAAATGTTGCATATCAGCCTATGTTGAGGGAAGCCGTTCTGCCGCTGCAGCTCAAGGAGGGTGTGCTTTGCAGTGTACGAGTGGCTGAAGTGCATACAAAGTTTCCTGGCTGTTTTTAGGATGTCTTGCAGATGGGTGAAAGACTTCAGGAACCACTTGACAACCAGATTGAACACACGTGCAATGCAGGGGCGCATGGCTCAGCCCTCCTTGACGCAGCGCTGACACCATGTTCTTCCCGTTATCGGTCACCATGGTTCCGATTTTGAGTTGTCAAGGAGAAAGCCAGGATTCAATTTCTTGATGAAGAGCATGGGGCAGTTCCTCCCCTGTGTGACTCTGTTCGCCCAGGCAAACGAGGTGCAGAACAGTGTGACACCGCCATGCCCTGCACATGTGGTATGCTGGAGGGGCACTGTGAATTGTCACTGCAGTGGAGGCTGAGGACACGGTGGAGGATGAGGAGGCAGAGGCAGACATTGTCGCAGGACCAATGGTGTGAGAACGTGGAGGCGGAAGCGGCTTCACCTGGCCAAGTTGCTGGTGTGGCTGTGCAGTAACCACATTCACCCATTTGGGTTATAAAGGACATGTATTGTCTCTGACCGTAGCTACAGCATCACATGTCAGTGCTGCTGTGCACTTTGGCAGACTCCCGACAGGCTTAAGGACTGACCCACCTGCTGTTCTACATACGTGTGCAGTGCTGGTACTGCCTTTTTGGCAAAGAATTGATGGCTTGGGACTCTCCACCTCGGCTCGGCACAAGCCATCAGTTCTCTGAAAGGTGTAGAGTCCAACACTTGGAAAGGGGGGGGACTGCAGCACCAGTAACTTGGCCAGGAGCACATTTAGCTTTTGCGCCTTTGGATGAGTGCACGCTAGTGGCATAGCTATCAAGGAAGCAGGGGAAGCGACTGCTTTCGGGCCAGAGCTCAGAAGGGGCCCCAGAGCAGTACTGAATGTTTTCATTAGATCTAGGGCTGCCCCTACTCACAACTGCTGCACTTTATAATAGCAGATGCCACTTACAGCAGCAGCGCTGGAGCTCCTCCCACTGAAGGTCCTTACTCCTCCTCCTATGGCTGTTCTCAGGCTGGGACCGCAGTACTGGCACACCACTTGCCAGTACTGCTTTCTGATTTCTATTAGCTGGCAGCTTACTATGACATCAGCTGCCAGCCAGGATCAGAGCACCCACCAGTGTGAAGTTACTATAGAGCAGGCTGGCTGCTCCAGCACACAGAGTTCTACAATGCCTGTCCCCCCCATGTGTCTTGTTTTCTGACCCCCCTATAGTAGGTTACTGATTAACCCCTCCACTGCTGTCAGAGAGGTGATGGTACCTACTTCTCCAGGCTGCCTGTGAGGACCAGACATCAGCTGTCTACAGGAAAGGTAAGTGTCTGTGTGTAGAAATAGGTGTATACCGACTTGTATGTTCATGTGTGTGTACAGTATATGTCCATATATGTGGTGAGTGCGTATGTGATTCTGTCCATGTATGTTGTGAGTGCATCAAGGTATGTTGTGAGTGCATCCAGGTATGTTGTAAGTGCCTTCATAAGTATGTCCATGTATGTGGTGAGTGCATGTATGAGTACGTCCATGTATGTGGTGAGTGCATGTATGAGTGCGTCCATGTATGTGGTGAGTGCATGTATGAGTACGTCCATGTATGTGGTGAGTACGTTCATGTATGTGGTGAGTGCATGTATGAGTGCGTCCATGTATGTGGTGAGTGCGTGTATGAGTGAGTCTATGTATGGGGTGAGTGCGTGTATGAGTGTGTCCATTAAGTTGGGGAGGGGCCCTGTACAAAAAAATTCTGTGGGCCCCAGTCAGTTCTAGCTACGACCCTGGTGCACGCATACTGTTGTCTCGTGGCAATCGCTTCGGTGATCGATTGCTGACGAAATGACTGATGAGGAGTAGGAAGAGGAGCAGAAGCATCAGGACCAGCAGATGATGGGAAGGACAGACAGCTCCCTTCAGCTGAGGTGGTGGAGTCTACACTGCCTGAAATCGGGTGCGTGCCACTGGGTGATGCAGCAGTTGCTGCGGCAGGCTGGACAACCACATCAGAGCCACGGTTCTCCCAGGCCACTTTATGGTGACACTACATATGTTGATGCAGGGCAGTGGTGCCACCATTGGCACCCTGGCCACGCTTCACCTTCTGCCCACAGATTCTACAAATGGCCATGTTCACCTCCTCCAGCGGCTTAACAAAAAACTGCCACACCGCCGAGTAGGTGATTTTACCCCCAACACTGCTCACTGACTGACTACTACCACCGCTGCTTCCATGCACCCCTGCACCACTACTTTCCAGGCAGGTAGGCTTCTGGTGACTCCTGGCCACACTAGCAACTTGCTGGCTCCGCCGCTGCCTCACAGGCAAGCTGCCACCCTCTTCTCCAGATGATGATGAAGCCCCTAATTCACCCGGCTCCCAATTGCGATCAGCTACATTATCATCATCAAGTACTGTCTGTACGTCACTGATGTCCTCTTCAACGATCTCTGGGTCAGGAGCCAGCAACCGTTCACAACACCAGCTCCCACGCCACTCTCCTCATCACTACTTGCCTGCCTACTAGAAGAAGCGGCGGATGTCTCCTACACATCTTCGCTGGCCAGTAGCTGCTGACTATCTTCTAGTAGCTCGTCCTCGCTGTATAGTGTAGCTGAGCCCACAGCATACAATACTTCTCGGCTGAGGGAACAGAAAAGGACAGAGGCAGGTTGAGGACAGGTAAGGGCACTGGGCCTGCTCCCGGGCCATGCCAACTAAGGGTTATGTTTGATGAACCCACCGACTCTTGGCTGGGGGTGTCTGATGTCACTTGGGACGAAGTGGATGACAACCGCTGGGTTGCTGGTCAAGACACGACCGATAGATGTCACTGGGAGCTCAGGCCTCTTGCTGTGACTCCTGCTGCCATGACTCCTTACTCTGCTGTGACCTGCGCCTGCGCCAGAAACATTTAAAGAGAACCTTCCACCGATTATTACACCGTGAACTAAGTATACAGACATGGAGAGCGGCGCCGGGGGTCTCACTGCACTTACTATTATCCCCGGGCGCCGCTCTGTTCTCCCGCTATGCCCTCCGGTATCTCCGGTCACAAAGTTATAGTAGGCGGAGATTTCAGTCACTAAGTTATGGTAGGCGGAGTCTGCCCTTGTTCTGATCTAGAGCTGGCCAATCGCAGCGCAGAGCTCACAGCCTGGGAGGTTATTTTCTCCCAGGCTGTGAGCTCTGCAATGCGATTGGCCAGCGCTACAGAAGAACAAGGGCAGACTCCGCCTACCATAACTTTGTGACCGGAGATACTGGAGGGCATAGCAGGAGAACGGAGTGGCGCCCAGGGATAATAGTAAGTGCAGTTAGATCCCCGGGCGCCGCTCTCCATGTCTGTATTCTTAGTTCACAGTGTCATAATCGGTGAAAGGTCCTCTTTAAGCCTCTGCCACTCCCCGGTACAGGGCCTGGCACTTTTCTGCCTGACGTACTGTTAGATCAAATAAATAAATAGGAAATTGAAACACCCCCAAAAAACTGTAGTTTTCTCACTTCACCACACAACGGCTAATAAGCCCTTTTTTTCCCCCACAAATACATGCCAAAGAAGGCTTTAGAACATATAACTGCACTGCTGAACAGCAAATAAGATTTTTTTTTTTGCATGAATTAAAAATAGAGGAAAAAGCGTCACTCACTGAATATTCATAAAACGTAGCTTTATTGTAGGTTAAAACATAACAGGTGCGGGTCACAGATGCAGCATTTGCTGCATTTGTGACCCGCACCTGCTATGTTTTACCCTAAAATAAAGCTACGTTTTGTGAAGATTCGATGAGTGACGCTTTTTCCCCTATTTTTCATTCATGCGATTACTGGACTGTTTGCTCTAGCAGAGCACCACCGATTTCCCTGGAAGAGAGTGTTACTGACATTATAGTATGCTCAGTAGTGCCGGCTGTTATTTCTTCTATATTTCTATATATTTTTTTGCCACTAATACACGCCAAATAGGGCTTTGAAACATATAACTGCACCGCTAAACGGCAAATAATATTTATTTTTGTGCCACTAATACACTCCAAAAAGGGCTTTAGAACATATAATATAACTGCACCGCTGAACGGCTAATATATATTTTTTTCCCACTAATACACTCCAAAAAGGGCTGTAATCTTTTCACTTCACCACACAATGGCAAATACTTTTTTTGTGCCACTAATACACGCAAAAAAGTGCTTTAGAGCATATAACTGCACCGCTGAATAGCAAATATATATATTTTTTGCCACTAATACATGCCAAAAAGGGCTTTAGAACATATAACCCATAGGCCCTTATTGTTTTCCACTTATACACGCCACAAAATGCTTTAGAACATATAACTACACCACTGAACGGCAAATAATATATATATTTTTGCTACTAATACATGCCAAAAAGGGCTTTAGAACATATAACTGCACCGCTGAATGGCAAATAATATGTATATTTTTGCCACTAATACACGCCAAAAAGGGCTTTAGAACATATAACTGCATGGCTGAAAGGCAAATAATATATATATTTTTGCCACTAATACAAGCCAAAAAGGGCTATAATTTTCTCGCTTCACCACACAATGGCTAATAAGCATTTTTCCCCACTAATACAAGCCAAAAAATGCTTTAGAACATATAACTGCACCGCGCAAGGGCAAATAAGATGCAGAAATATTTCCTTGTAATAAACCCAGTTAATGGCTGTATCAAACAGCACTTTCACCCCAGAAACAAGAACGGTTTGCTGGAATTACAGAGCTGTATAATGGCAATTTGGGTCCCCAGTCAGTGCATCAAGGTGTAATAGGATTATAAGTTGGCCGAGGCTATTTATAGGGCTGTGACATCACAGGGCTGGCTGCTGATTGGCTGCACACATGGCATTGTGGGTGATCCCTCGTTCCCAGAGTACCTTGCTCCATGTCCTAACAAGTGCAGCAGCCATTTTAGAAAAAAAATGTGATTTGTTACTGCAATGTGTGATGAAATTCGAATTCGGTGTGAATCGAATTTTTCCTGAAGTTCGGATCGAATTCCACTTCGTCAACTTCGATTCGCTCATCTCTATTCCTGATCGATTTGTCTGCCAGTGTTACTTGTCTTGTCTTATGCCTATGGTCATGTTGGCCTTGGATTCAACTGTATTCTGTCCAGTTATGTATTGTGCCATGCCTGTGTCTCTGGTGCACTAGTATTCCTGACCCCAGAATGTCACTGACGGTTGACTGGAAAAACATTCCGCTAATCAACAGTCATAATATTTATTGAAGCTGAGTGCTGTCTGACTACTTACAGAAATA
Organism: Bufo gargarizans; assembly: GCF_014858855.1. Taxonomy (NCBI): domain Eukaryota; kingdom Metazoa; phylum Chordata; class Amphibia; order Anura; family Bufonidae; genus Bufo; species Bufo gargarizans. Next base: position 530,045,742 of record NC_058082.1, on the reverse strand, counting down.
TATGGCTGTTTTACTGCCGCACAGTCCTCCCTACCATTGCCACATCTCGGTGTCCATGATCAAAGCAAGGCAGGAAAATAAAACAGAATGTAATCATTGTCAGGGAGGCAGACATTTCAGTTGTCACAGACTACATGGACATGCCTGGCATGGACATGTCTGGAGAAATGGGTAACAAGCTGGTTCCAAAGTATTAAAACTCCAGATCACTTTGCCATTTAAGTGATTGTCCGGCCGGTGATTTATTTTATTTTATTATCAGAGTGGCATTAAAATAAAAGGTAGTCATACTCACCTCCACAAATCCCCCTTCAGTCTGTTTAGATTCTTCTGGAGTTCCTGGTCCATGTTGACACAAAATAAATGCTTGTTCGGGCAATGGACCATAAAAAAAAAAGATAATTGAACAACCCCTTTAATCCAAAGGTATATTGAGGTACACAATCTCCCGAACCACAAGTATCTACGGGCCACATCTTGAAATGCCATATAGTAGGGTAAGTCACCAATTAGTGGGGACACCCCTTTCGGGGAGATTACTCCCCTTTTAGGCAGGGAACACCAGAGTGTTAGGGTGAGAGTCCCATACATATTTTATAGGCCTAAAAGCGGTCTAAATTTTCCAATTCTCTAATCTCCATGAAGATGTCACTTTTTTGAGGAGAGAAAGTTGGACAAAACACCTGATGAATGATGAGCTCAACCTATGGATATATACAACAAATCGTGAGTTACTACATCAGAGGGAGCTGAATACCTCCACTTTTGTACTCTACACTATATATTATTGTGTCCTCCTGATTTACTGTGTAGGGATAGGTAGGCCTTTTGGTCCCTTCCTCTGAAGAGATATATATATACACGGATCCTTTGCTTTCAAAAGAGAACCATACAAGCTACTGGCCCTACACATCATATATGTTCAAAATTCCATATTAAAATGAATTGTTCTTGGAAACGTGAATGAGTCTACTAACCGTAAGTAAGAAGGACCTCTACAGGTCCCTACGCCAAGATTGCCGTTTTCTTATAAGACCAAGAATCTTGTAGACAAACAATTGCTGTGGAGTTTTGGGTTATTATTGAGGGGTTGCTTTGTTAATATATTTTAATGTATATTCAATAAAGGTTAACTTTTAAATGTCGGAAGGGTCCATAGAGGTATTTTGTCCTCCTGATTTAACATCGCTAATATCCTTAGTTATATCTTAAAATTTTTTTTAGGGGGACCACCTTATTATCATTATCCTTATTATCATTATTATTTTGGAATTAAAAGATAAGTTTTAAATAGTGGGCTTCTCTAGCTCAGTGATATCTGTCTTTTATAGCCTACTTGATTATATTTAAAATTTAAATCTTAGAGAGGGCTCACCAGCTGCTCCAGAATGGTATGGGTGCACCTGCAGGAGGAATCACCCAGTCCTCTGGAACAATTAAAAAAAGCAGGTAACAGTAGCAGGGCACACCAAACACTTAGTGTCACACGGAGGGTTAATTTACAAATTATTTATTAGAGATAGTGACATATGATAATTAAAATGCTAAAATGCTAAAAATCCTATGGAAATCTTAAAACATATAATGTCCTTGATTGTGTCCAATGGTAACTTAATCCCATGAGAAACAAATACGGCATTTGAGGATAAAAAGCGCTTGAAGAGAGGGATCGGTGCTCTTTTACTTTGATACCCAGGAAAGTTGGATACTTGCTGTTCTTTGCTGAGATTGGTATTTTCTGACGTAACTCTGTAAATCTGGACAATTGTATTGAGGATTAGAGTGACCAGACCATCTCAAATAATGCATCGACACCCGACCACCGAGGATCCCGAGAATCTTCCAACATTACCGCAACAAATCAAACCGCACCGCATCACTGCCAACATCACCTTTACTATACGTGGGACGCCACGAGTGAGGTAAATGGGTCCGGTATCAACTGAAACAGTGAGTAAACCAATCCGGTCTATTTTGTAAGCAGGCAGAAAAAAAAACAGCGGTATTGCCATACTATTGGAGTGATTACTCCCTCAACGATCTCACCTGACCAATTCCTCTACTTCGGTCTTAATAAGGAATAAAGTGTGAGTTTACAAAACTCTCAAGAAAGACTACCTTTTATTAATTTACCATCGGACACAATCAAGGACATTATATGTTTTAAGATTTCCATAGGATTTTTAGCATTTTAGCATTTTAATTATCATATGTCACTATCTCTAATAAATAATTTGTAAATTAACCCTCTGTGTGACACTAAGTGTTTGGTGTGCCCTGCTACTGTTACCTGCTTTTTTTGATTATATTAAAAATTGCAGTAATAGTTTTTTTTATACAATCTCCCCTTAAAGGGGTTGTCTGGCTTTCGAGGTCTTTTTGACTGGCTCCAACCGCCAACCCTGCTTGGCGGACATATCAAGAACATGCCACAGCGGTATACAGATTTCTTGAAATATAGAAGATTATGAAAAGTTGAATGTACTCCCTTTAATAAAAGAACTTAGAACCAAAATACATATCTGGAAAAAATTACCAATGTCAATTCAGGGTCGGGTGAATTTAATAAAAATTACCTTTCTTCCAAAAATATTGCACGTTCTACAAAATGCCCCAATGTGGTTGCCGAAGATTCTTTTTTTAGCTTATTAGATAGTTTAATGGGGGATTTTATTTGGAAGGGTGATATCCCCAGATTAAGGAAAGAAGTGCTTCAGCTCCCAGTAGGAGAAGGTGGATTAGCAGTTCCGAATTTTTTATTTATTATTATTTAATAACACAATATAGTCAGATAAAAGGAAGTTTAAAAGGATTAGTGGGGAGGTAGGAATTAATAAAAATGGGGTGGATTGGGGATACGAATCACTTAGAGGTGTTGGAGTCAGGAACACTGGGGAAAAATAGCACAGGAAATAGGATAATGAACCTAATAGAATATATATGGGTGGAAGTGAAAAAAAATACTGGATATTAATGGGTACCTGAAGTACACACCTATTTGGAAAAATATGAATTTAAAGGAAGTGCAAAAGATTAGTTCTTATACAGATTGGGATAAAAAGGGAGTAAAATATTTAGCTCAAGTATTTGAGGGAGATAAATGGAAGGACTTCGCTACCTTGGCAATGGAGTTCGGGATCCCCCAAAAGGATAGCTATAAATATTTCCAGCTTGAAAATGCCGTTAAGATACCAGTTAATTTAAATAAATATAGAAAAGAACAATCAAATAGAATATATAAATTTACTAACGGCTGAGAAAAAAGCGGAATTACGGCAAAAAGATATGGGATTTTGATGGAGGCAAAAAAAGAACGAATTATAATACTAGCTAGAGGAAAGTGGGCAGAGATCTCATCTTTCACGGAAGAAAAATGGAATGATGCTCTCAGAAGTTATATTAAGGTGTCGGAAAGGGCCTCACATAAAATCTCCCATTTTTTTATAGTTCATAGGTTACATCGATCCCCTTGGGCGTTAAAGAAAATGGGGGTTAGAACCTCGGATAAGTGCCCAAAATGTAAGGGCGAGAAGGCGGATCTTATACATTGCTTTTGGAGATGTCCTAAACTTTTAAGGTATTGGAAAGAGATTCTAGAGATTATATCAGTATTTTTGGGTATTCAAGTTTTGGAAGACCCCGTAGTCTGTATTTTGGGGGCCATTGCACATCTTAAACTAAACAAAGAGATACAATCGGTGTTGAGCAAAGTACTTTTTCAGGCTAGACTGCTTATACTGCGGAAATGGGTAAATAAAGACCCCCATACAGTGGGACAGTGGCAGGAAGCAGTGCTCAGTTTGGTTAAATTGGAACGGGTGTCCGAGAGATACGATGGTAGGGCTGAAAAAAAGATAAAATATGGAAGAAATGGTTGGACCAGGGCCGAGGTGTTTAGGTGTTTGGAAAGGAAATGGAAAATATGTGTTTTTTTTTTCTTTTTTCACTCTTCCTCTCTCTCTCTCTCTCCCCAAATGGGTGCGGGGGTGGTATTTGGGGAAACATTTTATTACAAGGTTGATTACTGTAATACAGACCTTTTTTGGATGGTCTGATGTTGTATATGTTTTTTTGTATGATAGATAATAAAAGATATAATAAAAAAAAAAAAAAAAAAAAAAGAAATTTGATGCAATATACTGAGCAGGTATGCATTATAGTCAGGCTGATAGAATTTTATAATTTGGGCTGGGTTCACAAAATGTATATGTTAAACAAATGCCTCAGACTGATGCCATACTTTACCATAGAGTTCCATTTGAAAAAAAAATTATACTTTTTTTTTACCGGACTGTGCAGGATACAAGAACGTAGTATGCTGTGTTTTTGTATCCTTTTATTTTTCTAATGTATACATAAAATGGAGGCAAAAAACATGATGTAAGATATTTTTCTACAGTGGCAAGACATGGAACAAACAGTTGAATTTTCACATTAATGAAATACATTTTTGAAATTACTGGGTCTTAGCAGCTAGAACAGCATTTTCTGTTTCTGCTTCCTCTCTTGTACTCCATCAAAGCATCATTGCAGCTGTATAATATAAAGGTTACATAGAATTCATTTGTAGGATTATAAAATCAACATGAGAACGTATCATTGCTCATTTGCAATGCAGAACCTATTCCCTCAGAAACTCAATCATCTGAGCATATATTATGCCACAGTCTACAATAGTAGTGCTATGGTTCAATGTGAGATTCATATTCGTGAAGATATACTACTCTGTAAAGCTACTATACTAAGGTGTATAAAAAGGAGAACAAAATGTTTTTTTTATGGCAGAAAGGTTATTTCAAAGCAAAAAGATTTGTTTAAAAAAAAAAACACAAAGGAGATTAGATAGATAGATTTATCGGGATACAAATCATAGCTGCTACAGTATCTTATGCTTATATGTATTAAAAAGGTGTTGCCACACTCTATGTTGAGTCTACATCCTTACAGTACAAGCCTCAGAACCATGGACAGTGGCAGGAACTATTCCTGAGAGCAGGGTTTCTCAACTCCGGTCCTTAGGACCTAACTACCAGTCATGTTTTTAGGATTTCCTTAGTATTGAGCAGGTGATATAATTAGTGTCTATGCATCAGGACTTACCACAGGTAATAACTCTGTGGGATATTCTCAAATCCTGACTGGTATGTGGGTCCCAAGGACCATAATTTAGAAACCATGCCTTAGAGCAACACTACCTCCATTATCCCATTGGTAAACATACAGATATTAGATAGTCTATAGGCCTGACCTTAGTCACCACTCCAGACTTTATAGTCAGAGTCTGAAAATATGGCAAGGCAGGACACTAGGCTACACTTGTGTAGTACTGCTCTATCAAAACTGATCATCTACATGTGTCCTTCTCTGACACCAATATGTTGACTGTTACATTACAGTTTTCTGCTCTCATGAGTGGACCTATTAACTGTGGCTTATTGACCTTGGATTCTGTCTCAGTCTCCTACTCCTCTGTTTGATTCTTGTAATCTTGTCTGACTGTTGCCAAGCTCCTATTGGACCTAGAAATTAGTGCAATTGGCAAAAATTAGGGGATTAAATAGGTCTTGAGTTTACTCTGTTTTGCTAGTGATTTGGTTTAATGACAAAATGGGTAAAAAGGTAAGAATACATTTGCGCTGGACCAGATTATTGGTGGTCAGAAGAAGACTCTAAGGGTGAAACGTTTGATCCATTTGGCTTTTTTTTCACTCAATAGCTCATAAAAATTCATTTAAACCACATTTTTATCAGTTTTTAATAAGAATTTAGCTATAATTAGTGTTTATGGGCTGTCAGTAGTTCAGAGATAAAGGCTAAACATTGAGCTGTCAGAGCAGCTCCCTGACAGATACATGTAAAACAGAAAGCAATAGTCTGCAGACTGAAAGTGAAGGCTGTAGAACAAAAATTGTTTAAAATTTTTAATAAAGAAGAATTGAAGAAAAATAATATTTTGCCTAAAGTGATTAAAATGCAATGATAAATCATTGCTCCAAAGGTGTCCATAGTTTTTAGTGTTGCATTTTCTCATTTTCTGTAAATAGAAGTTTGAAATGAGAACATTCATATATATTTTTCTTAATAAAATGCTCCCATTCTCTTTGATAATAGTCAGTGACTTTTGAATAATATGACAAAATGGGAAAAAAATGGAGGCAAGAACAGAAGACGCTAGTTTCATAGTCTAAACAGAGACATTAAAACCTTATCATAAAATGGTACTTTAATACAATTTACAGTGTTGTGAATACCTGAAACAAAATAGAAAACTTCAGCAGATATGTGTATTAATGAAATGCAGGGAAATCCTTTTATTTTACTAAAATGGTCAATAAAAGGTTGAAAAAAAACTCAACACATACCCTAAATGATCCCTCACGGCCATTCTGAACTTGTTCCAGTGCTCTCCACTAGTGCTCTTCATCAGAAATGCCAGGAAAGATCCTCTCAGCTAATCACTCGTTGAGGTGGGTCAAAGCTACGGCCTATAATAGGCTGAGTGGGCCTTTCCTGGCACCTTCGCTGTGCTAAGCCAGGACCAGGAGGTGAAAAGCAGTGGACACAGGACCAGCATCTAAACAGCAGCAATGGAGGATCAATGAGAACAAACTGAGAACAAAAGCTTGGATCTGATCCCCAGCTTGAACTTAGAAACCATACTAGCAGGCTTTTTGTGAAGCGCCCATAAAAGAGAATGGAGAGTTATGCATGCATAGGTGTAGATTCTAGAGGTGGGTCCTGCACCTGTCAGACGTTTATGGCATATACAGTGAATATTCTATATATGTCTAACAATCCTATTTAATACCAGCAGCAACAGCTTCAACAAAAAAACTTTCAAAAATGCCATCTTTCACAAACTTGTGGATGACTGAAATTCTTTGGAGAATTACTTACATGTACTTACATCCAGTCAAAATGGAGTATTATATGTTTAAGATCCTGCCATAATATCTAAATGAGATTTAAAGGATCCTCCAGTTGGCTGACTTCCTGTAACTAGAGGATTGCATCATCATTTACCAGATCTCAGACACCTCCCCTACCCACCCAGCTCCATGCTCCTTCCTTGCTTCCCTGTATTTCTGTATAGAGTGCTGCTAAATATGTCATTTCTGCCTTATCTGGGCAACCAGGAGAGCAGCGATATAATAAGCGAGTCCATGCAATTATTATAAAACTCCTCTAATTGCAGTAACTGTCTGTTATCTGTGAGTGCTGTATGCAGAATCTCCAGTGAATTTTTATGAGATGCAGCTTCATACTTCCTCTTACTTGTAAGAGCTGACAGGAAGAAACTAATCACAAGTAGGAAGCAGGGGCGAGTGGGTGAAGCTGCATCACATAGGATACACTAGACTAAGCTGTGTGGGTTAGGAAACAGAAGTTACCGTATGAGTTACTGAACTATCACTGTCTGCCCTTAATGTGATGAAACTCCACCGCCTCAAGACTGCAGACAACCCATAAATAGCACATCCACTAATATAGGTATACACATGGCATATGCAAAAGCCTCTCCAGTATTCTTTAATAATAGCTCATGCTGCACTATAAAGGCTGGAGCGCTTCTTTAATTCTAGGCCACTTCTAAACCTTGTTTTTTGTAAACCATTTGCTCGAAGATTTGCTGTTCTGCTTGAATCCCTTGACTAGCTCCACTTGAGTTTTAGATGATGATGGGCTAATAACATTCTCTTTCAGAATTTTCTCAACTCTTCATTCTAGAAACTGCATGATTACCGTATATTATAAAAGTAAATTTTTTTTTCACACCAAACTGCAGAATATATTCAGTAAGATTCGGTTGCAGTCCTACTCTGAAACATGAGTGCATGTTAATTATTCAGGGCAGTCTACCGGAACAAAATGGCTGACAAATTCTATTGCCAATTGCATCTTAATTATGGTATCCAGCCTTATCCCATTATTAAAACACTTTCCTTGCATAAAACCATCAGATGAAATGTGAAATGCTCCCTCTTGAGTTCAATTTGAACACAATTAGCTTTTCTCTTTTTGAGTCTGAATTAGATAACCTAACAGCATAAGACTAAATAAAGGAACAGGCTTATAGGAACCTTGAGTCCTATCTGTAATGTAATGTACATCTATCCATTTGACAATCTACCTGTGACAATGTTATTTTCCTTTTACGTTGATTTTCTGTAACTATTTGAGATGTTTAAGACCTCGAATGGCGAGTAGAAAAAATAAAACATGGATAACAATTGAGGATGGGATATTTTTCTTAAAATGCAATGGTACTGTACAAACAAAGAAGAGGCAGGATAGATTACTAAAACATCATTTAAATTCACATTATTCACCATAATGTCAAAATAATTCCTAAATCAGTGTTTCATGATATGTCAATGAATCAGTATTGGTCCCGGCTGTGAGAATGACTTTACATGCAAGTCCGGCACACTATGGATGGCCAGGACCATACAAGGCCTGTTCTTGGGGATTTGGGGGCTCCATATGCAGGACCTCAGCAGATCAGTGTTTATGATACATCCCACTTCAAGTCATAATTCACTAATTTAGGAAAACCTTTTGATCGGTTTTAACTAAAGTGATACAATTTATTTTTAATTGGAAGCTTCAATCAAAACTTTTTATCACATATTAACAACTTCTATATGAATCTTCTATGTATTTTTTTAATAAAAATCTGGTGGGTGTTTTTCTGGATATAATTTTTTGAATATAAATAAATAGGAAACTCCAGCACAAAGCAGCATAAAGATTTCAAATGTTTTTTTTTTGCATAGGCGGCTGTACAACTCTGGTGACTAGAGTTGAGCGAACACCTGGATGTTCGGGTTCGAGAAGTTCGGCCGAACTTCCCGGAAATGTTCGGGTTCGGGATCTGAACCCGATCCGAACTTCGTCCCGAACCCGAACCCCATTGAAGTCAATAGGGACCCGAACTTTTCGGTACTAAAAAGGCTGTAAAACAGCCCAGGAAAGGGCTAGAGGGCTGCAAAGGCAGCAACATGTAGGTAAATCCCCTGCAAACAAATGTGGATAGGGAAATGAATTAAAATAAAAATTAAATAAATAAAAATTAACCAAAATCAATTGGAGAGAGGTCCCATAGCAGAGAATCTGGCTTCACGTCACCCACCACTGGAACAGTCCATTCTCAGATATTTAGGCCCCGGCACCCAGGCAGAGGAGAGAGGTCCCGTAACAGAGAATCTGTCTTCATGTCAGCAGAGAATCAGTCTGCATGTCATAGCAGAGAATCAGGCTTCACGTCAGCCACCACTGCAACAGTCCATTGTCATAAATTTAGGCCAAGCACCCAGGCAGAGGAGAGAGGTCCCGTAACAGACAATCTGGCTTCATGTCAGCAGAGAATCAGTCTGCATGTCATAGCAGAGAATCAGGCTTCACGTCAGCCACCAATGCAACAGTCCATTGTCAGATATTTAGGCCCAGCACCCAGGCAGAGGAGAGAGGTCCCGTAACAGAGAATCTGTCTTCATGTCAGCAGAGAATCAGTCTGCATGTCATAGCAGAGAATCAGGCTTCACGTCAGCCACCACTACAACAGTCCATTGTCATAAATTTAGGCCAAGCACCCAGGCAGAGGAGAGAGGTCCCGTAACAGACAATCAGGCTTCACGTCAGCCACCAGTGCAACAGTCCATTGGCATATATTTAGGCCCAGCACCCAGGCAGAGGAGAGAGGTCCCGTAACAGAGAATCTGTCTTCATGTCAGCAGAGAATCAGTCTGCATGTCATAGCAGAGAATCAGGCTTCACGTCAGCCACCACTGCAACAGTCCATTGTCATAAATTTAGGCCAAGCACCCAGGCAGAGGAGAGAGGTCCCGTAACAGACAATCTGGCTTCATGTCAGCAGAGAATCAGTCTTCATATCATAGCAGAGAATCAGGCTTCATGTCATAGCAGAGAATCAGGCTTCACGTCACCCACCACTGTAACAGTCCATTTTCATAAATTTAGGCCCAGCACCCAGGCAGAGGAGAGAGGTCCCGTAACAGACAATCTGGCTTCATGTCAGCAGAGAATCAGTCTTCATATCATAGCAGATAATCAGGCTTCACGTCAGCCACCAATGCAACAGTCCATTGTCAGATATTTAGGCCCAGCACCCAGGCAGAGGAGAGAGGTCCCGTAACAGAGAATCTGGCTTCATGTCAGCAGAGAATTAGTCTGCATGTCATAGCAGAGAATCAGGCTTCACGTCACCCACCATTGTAACAGTCCATTTTCATAAATTTAGGCCCAGCACCCAGGCAGAGGAGAGAGGTCCCGTAACAGACAATCAGGTTTCATGTCAGCCACCAGTGCAACAGTCCATTGGCATATATTTAGGCCCAGCACCCAGGCAGAGGAGAGAGGTCCCGTAACAGAGAATCTGGCTTCATGTCAGCAGAGAATTAGTCTGCATGTCATAGCAGAGAATCAGGCTTCACGTCACCCAACATTGGAACAGTCCATTGGCATATATTTAGGCCCCGGCACCCAGACAGAGGAGAGGTTCATTCAAATTTGGGTAGCCTCGCAATATAATGGTAAAATGAAAATAAAAATAGGATTGAATGAGGAAGTGCCCTGGAGTACAATAATATATGGTTAAGGGGAGGTAGTTAATGTCTAATCTGGACAAGGGACGGACAGGTCCTGTGGGATCCATGCCTGGTTTATTTTTATGAATGTCAGCTTGTCCACATTGGCTGTAGACAGGCGGCTGCGTTTGTCTGTAATGACACCCCCTGCCGTGCTGAATACACGTTCAGACAAAACGCTGGCCGCCGGGCAGGCCAGCACCTCCAAGGCATAAAAGGCTAGCTCTGGCCACGTGGACAATTTAGAGACCCAGAAGTTGAATAGGGCCGAACCATCAGTCAGTACGTGGAGGGGTGTGCACACGTACTGTTCCACCATGTTAGTGAAATGTTGCCTCCTGCTAACACGTTGCGTATCAGGTGGTGGTGCAGTTAGCTGTGGCGTGTTGACAAAACTTTTCCACATCTCTGCCATGCTAACCCTGCCCTCAGTGGAGCTGGCCGTGACACAGCTGCCTTGGCGACCTCTTGCTCCTCCTCTGCCTTGGCCTTGGGCTTCCACTTGTTCCCCTGTGACATTTGGGAATTCTCTCAGTAGCGCGTCTACCAACGTGCGCTTGTACTCGCGCATCTTCCTATCACGCTCCAGTGCAGGAAGTAAGGTGGGCACATTGTCTTTGTAGCGTGGATCCAGCAGGGTGGCAACCCAGTAGTCCGCACACGTTAAAATGTGGGCAACTCTGCTGTCGTTGCGCAGGCACTGCAGCATGTAGTCGCTCATGTGTGCCAGGCTGCCCAGGGGTAAGGACAAGCTGTCCTCTGTGGGAGGCGTATCGTCATCGTCCTACCTTTCCCCCCAGCCATGCACCAGTGATGGACCCGAGCTGCGTTGGGTGCCACCCCGCTGTGACCATGCTTCATCCTCATCCTCCTCCACCTCCTCCTCATCCTCGTCCTCCCCGTCCTCCAGTAGTGGGCCCTGGCTGGCCACATTTGTACCTGGCCTCTGCTGTTGCCAAAAACCTCCCTCTGAGTCACTTCGAAGAGACTGGCCTGAAAGTGCTAAAAATGACCCCTCTTCCTCCTCCTCCTGGGCCACCTCCTCTTCCATCATCGCCCTAAGTGTTTTCTCAAGGAGACATAGAAGTGGTATTGTAACGCTGATAACGGCGTCATCGCCACTGGCCATGTTGGTGGAGTACTCGAAACAGCGCAACAGGGCACACAGGTCTCGCATGGAGGCCCAGTCATTGGTGGTGAAGTGGTGCTGTTCTGTAGTGCGACTGACCCGTGCGTGCTGCAGCTGAAACTCCACTATGGCCTGCTGCTGCTCGCACAGTCTGTCCAGCATGTGCAAGGTGGAGTTCCACCTGGTGGGCACGTCACATATGAGGCGGTGAGCGGGAAGGCCGAAGTTACGCTGTAGCGCAGACAGGCGAGCAGCAGCAGGATGTGAACGCCGGAAGCACGAACAGACGGCCCGCACTTTATGCAGCAGCTCTGACATGTCGGGGTAGTTGTGAATGAACTTCTGCACCACCAAATTCAGCACATGCGCCAAGCAAGTGATGTGCGTCAAACTGGCTAGTCCCAGAGCTGCAACGAGATTTCGCCCATTATCACACACCACCAGGCCGGGCTTGAGGCTCACCGGCAGCAACCACTCGTCGGTCTGTTGTTCTATACCCTGCCACAACTCCTGTGCGGTGTGGGGCCTGTCCCCCAAACATATGAGTTTCAGAATGGCCTGCTGACGTTTACCCCGGGCTGTGCTGAAGTTGGTGGTGAAGGTGTGTGGCTGACTAGATGAGCAGGTGGAAGAAGAGGAGGAGGAAGTCGAGTAGGAGGAGGTGGCAACAGGAGGCAAAGAATGTTGCCCTGTGATCCTTGGCGGCGGAAGGACGTGCGCCAAACAGCTCTCTGCCTGGGGCCCAGCTGCCACTACATTTACCCAGTGTGCAGTTAGGGAGATATAGCGTCCCTGGCCGTGCTTACTGGTCCACGTATCTGTGGTTAGGTGGACCTTGCCACAGATGGCGTTGCGCAGTGCACACTTGATTTTATCGGATACTTGGTTGTGCAGGGAAGGCACGGCTCTCTTGGAGAAGTAGTGCCGGCTGGGAACAACATACTGTGGGACAGCAAGCGACATGAGCTGTTTGAAGCTGTCTGTGTCCACCAGCCTAAATGACCATGGCCAATGAGCATTTCATAGGCCAGTAGTTTAGAAATGCTGGCATTCAGGGCCAGGGATCAAGGGTGGCTAGGTGGGAATTTACGCTTTCTCTCAAATGTTTGTGAGATGGAGAGCTGAACGCTGCCGTGTGACATGGTTGAGATGCTTGGTGACGGAGGTGGTGGTGGTGTTGGTGGTACATCCCCTGTTTGCTGGGCGGCAGGTGCCAACATTCCTCCAGAGGCGGAGGAAGAGGCCGAGGCGGCAGCAGCAGAATAGGCCGAGGCGGCAGCAGCAGAAGAGGTAGCAGGGGGAGCCTGAGTGACTTCCTTGGTTTTAAGGTGTTTACTCCACTGCAGTTCATGCTTTGCATGCAGGTGCCTGGTCATGCAGGTTGTGCTCAGGTTCAGAACGTTAATGCCTCGCTTCAGGCTCTGATGGCACAGCGTGCAAACCACTCGGGTCTTGTCGTCAGCACATTGTTTGAAGAAGTGCCATGCCAGGGAACTCCTTGAAGCTGCCTTTGGGGTGCTCGGTCCCAGATGGCGGCGGTCAGTAGCAGGCGGAGTCTCTTGGCGGCGGGTGTTCTGCTTTTGCCCACTGCTCCCTCTTTTGCTACGCTGTTGGCTCGGTCTCACCACTGCCTCTTCCTCCGAACTGTGAAAGTCAGTGGCACGACCTTCATTCCATGTGGGGTCTAGGACCTCATCGTCCCCTGCATCGTCTTCCACCCAGTCTTGATCCCTGACCTCCTGTTCAGTCTGCACACTGCAGAAAGACGCAGCAGTTGGCACCTGTGTTTCGTCATCATCAGAGACATGCTGAGGTGGTATTCCCATGTCCTCATCATCAGGAAACATAAGTGGTTGTGCGTCAGTGCATTCTATGTCTTTCACCGCTGGGGAAGGGCTAGGTGGATGCCCTTGGGAAACCCTGCCAGCGGAGTCTTCAAACAGCATAAGAGACTGCTGCATAACTTGAGGCTGAGACAGTTTCCCTGGTATGCATGGGGGTGATGTGACAGACTGATGGGGTTGGTTTTCAGGCGCCATCTGTGCGCTTTCTGCAGAAGACTGGGTGGGAGATAATGTGAACGTGCTGGATCCACTGTCGGCCACCCAATTGACTAATGCCTGTACCCGCTCAGGCCTTACCATCCTTAGAACGGCATTGGGCCCCACCATATATCGCTGTAAATTCTGGCGGCTACTGGGACCTGAGGTAGTTGGTACACTAGGACGTGTGGATGTGGCAGAACGGCCACTTCCTCTCCCAGCACCAGAGGGTCCACTAACACCACCACGACCATGTCCACGTCCGCGTCCCTTACTAGATGTTTTCCTCATTGTTATCGTTCACCACAACAACAAAAATATTATTTGGCCCAATGTATTGTATTCAAATTCAGCTGAATATAAATTTGAGGCCTAGTATTTAGGCGCTGGGTGACCGGTATGGATTTACTGACAGAATTAGACTTGGAAATGCACAGTAGCGTGTGTGTGAAGTTATTCTGAATGACCCTATGTGCACCTTGAATATTATATACCCTTTTAGGGATAGATTTCAAATAGCTCTGATATAGCAGAAACCACTAAATTAGGAAATTGCTAAATTGGGAATTGTATTTAAACCCAGAACAAAAAATGTGCTTTGACGGACACTAAATAACTTGCCCAGCCAGAACAGTACAGCGGTAACGACAGATTTAGCGGGATATAAATTTGAGGCCTAGTATTTAGGCGCTGGGTGACCGGTATGGATTTACTGACAGAATTAGACTGGGATATGGCCAAAAAATAACCACACTATTGCTGGTTAAATGCACTTGGTGTGACAGCTTGACCAACCACACTACTGAGGGTTAAATGCACTTGGTGACAGGCGCAGCTTGGCCCTGATGTAGTATATGGCCAAAAAATTAACAGACTATTGCTGGTTAAATGCACTTGGTGTGACAGCTTGACCAACCACACTACTGAGGGTTAAATGCACTTGGTGACGGGCGCAGCTTGCCCCTGATGTAGTATATGGCCAAAAAATGAACAGACTATTGCTGGTTAAATGCACTTGGTGTGACAGCTTGACCAACCACACTACTGAGGGTTAAATGCACTTGGTGACGGGCGCAGCTTGCCCCTGATGTAGTATATGGCCAAAAAATGAACAGACTATTGCTGGTTAAATGCACTTGGTGTGACAGCTTGACCAACCACACTACTGAGGGTTAAATGCACTTGGTGACGGGCGCAGCTTGCCCCTGATGTAGTATATGGCCAAAAAATAAACAGACTATTGCTGGTTAAATGCACTTGGTGTGACAGCTTCACCCTGATGTAGGCTTTAGCCAAAAAACAACCACACCATTGAGGGTTAAATGCACTTGGTGACAGGCGCAGCTTGCCCCTGATGTAGTATATGGCCAAAAAATAAACAGACTATTGCTGGTTAAATGCACTTGGTGTGACAGCTTCACCCTGATGTAGGCTTTAGCCAAAAAACAACCACACCATTGAGGGTTAAATGCACTTGGTCGCAGCTTGTGCTGGCGCACCACAAGACACAAAATGGCCGCCGATCACCCCAGAAAAAAGTGACTGACAAACGGTCTTGGCAGCCTAAAAACAGTGAGCAATTGAGTATCAGCAGCACAATGATCCACAGCTGCAGATCAATTAATCAAGTCCTTTGGAGGAGTTAATCTGCCTAATCTCGCCCTACTGTCGCAGCCGCAACCTCTCCCTATGCTGATCAGAGCAGAGTGACGGGCGGCGCTATGTGACTCAAGCTTAAATAGAGGCTGGGTCACATGGTGCTCTGGCCAATCACAGCCATGCCAATAGTAGGCATGGCTGTGACGGCCTCTTGGGGCAAGTAGTATGACGCTTGTTGATTGGCTGCTTTGCAGCCTTTCAAAAAGCGCCAAGAAAGCGTCAGAAAAGCGCCAAGAAAGCTACGAACACCGAACCCGAACCCGGACTTTTGCGAAAATGTCCGGGTTCGGGTCCGTGTCACGGACACCCCAAAATTCGGTACGAACCCGAACTATACAGTTCGAGTTCGCTCATCCCTACTGGTGACGTATCGGCCTATGTGGCCTTTTTCAAACTACAGCAGTAATAAAGTAAAAATAATTTAAATAAATAGAAATACACATACACAGTGGTCATATACATATGATAGAGAATCAGTATACAAGTAGATATCACTCATTATCAATAATACAGAAATTTGACAACTTTACAAACAAGAATACAGATGTGAGTCCAAATCCATATAAGCAGTGAATCCTGGTGGTTGATATTACTAGGATGTGGATTAAGGTTAAAAACTCTGTGAGAAGATAATATGTATGCTGTTTATTAAGCTATTCCCAAAATGTAGGTATTAAGACCCAGAAGACATGTGAGGATCAGTATAGAGATCAATAATCACCTGGTGTCGCTTGAAGAAATTTGGAGAATGGTAGAAGATGCGCTATGTAGGAAGTATGTGTTAAATGCACTCTGAGGAATGCCTATGCAATAAATGTCTGAAATCTTTATGCTATACTGTGCTGGAGTTTCCTATTTATTTGTCTGATGAGGTGGGAACCCGACTGCAAGCAAAAGCGGAAACGCCACAAAGTTTCTATAACTATCATTTTTTGAAGTCACTCCATGTATTCTACTTCCTGTCCTGACTCTTTAAAAAGTCGTAAAGTCTAATAGCCGTACAACCCCAGAATGGTATCAATAAAAAGTACAGATCTTCCTTTGTGTCTGCATTGCCAAGAAAATGGCTATTTTATAATATTCAAATGAGACTACAAGGGCAGGCATCATCTTGGGTATCTGTACTCTCACTTTAAGTTATTTAGGCACTTTATGATCTCGCTGAGAGGTATATCTGAGGTCTAACTAATAGTTCTACTTGCTGAATTTGGTTGCAATTTGCAGTATGCAGTTAGTAGTAACTATTTGCAGATTGGTTGAGTATGATTCGGTATGGTTGTATGCCATTTGGATTGCCATATGGAATTTGAATAGTTGCAATTGTATGGTATTTGCAATTGGTGGAACTGTAAGAGAACACACATATAACTGGTTCAGTATATAGTTCTAATCACTATATTAGCAGTAGGAACATTATATAACAGTTTTAAATACCCATTTTGGCCTCTCTGCTCCCATAAAACACAGCTCTTAGTGAAGTGAATGTCTGTTCAGCTTCTCTCTCTGGTGAATAATAATTTCTAGCAGCTCCTGCTAGGGAATTTCTAACACAGGCTGTGTGTGAGGCTGGCTGTGATTGGCCAAGACTACTGCTGTGTGTGAGGCTGGCTGTGGTTGGTCTAGACTCCTGCCCAGCAAACACAGTTTAACTGTATGCTTCCTGTTGTTTCTGCTGTGTCATTGAGCTTACCTCACAGCCATATAATGAATCTTAAAGGCATATTATCTTTTCTGCTTCTGTGAACACAATATATAAAACAGTTATATGACATCCAAAACATAATGTCACTGTAAATAACTCTGCTTTTGTCTTTAACACACAAACATAGGAACTGTATTAAGGTTATTGGCAGGTCTAGCTGTATAAACACGCCAGCTATATTAGCAACCTAGGACATAAGACTCCAGTTGCAGCTAGTAGCCTAGAAATAGATATGTAAAATATACTGTAGCCACATGTAGACACAGCCGCAGGTCTGTATAGCTTGGTAGTCAATGTACTGAAAATAACAGCATCTGACCTTGGTGAATAATTTTTCTTAATATCAGTAGTCAGTATCTATGGATGTAAAGCTGTGCTAGAAAACTGCTAGCTAGAAGACGGACTGTATAGTATCTAGTCCATGTCTGTCTGATTGACACTTTTCAATTATCTTACCGTTAAATTCAGTGCTGCATCTACTACACTACATTTTCAAAAGAGCCATATGAAAACATACATAATTGGCCAATTTGTGCCAATCAGATTGCTCAACCAAATTGAATATTTAGTTAGCTTTGTTACACAAAACATCAGGCAGGCGGAAAGCTATTTCATGTGCATGGTCGGCATTAGGGCTGTATTGCACCAACAGATTATCTGACCAATATCTGTTCAATCAGACCAATAGTTGGTGTTTATAACAAGATCTGTGTGTGTAAATGAACATCTGATCAATGATTAGTCAGAAATTCTGTCATACAATCTGTTGGTGTAATACAGGCCTTAGCACTCATTCAAATGGCAGTATGCTGTCCGCAAAAATGCGGATCCGTTTTTTTGCGGATTAGATGCTGTCCCATTCACTTCTATGGGGCCCTTTTCTTCCATTGCACGGCTCAGCAAAAAAAAAAATGACGCATGTCCTATACTTGTCAGTGAAAAACAGGACATTGCCCTACTGAAGTCTATGGATCAGCAAAAAAAACAGAATGCAATTCGTTTTTTTTGCAGACATGCTGAACTGTCCGCACAAAAATGGACCTGCATTTTTGCGTATAGCATTCGGCCGTCTGAATGAGCCCCATCACATAAAGGCAGGCATACCTCAATGGCATTCTATTACTAATCATAACTTTATGGCTTTACATGAAAATGTGGCTGGCTGCTACTAGATTCTAGTGAGGGCTGTAGAGACATGGGCTTAGAAATCCACTAGATGGAGTGAGAGGTAGAATAACATGCTATATTGTACATGTCATACAGTAAATGAAAAATGTGTACTGCTTTAAAGGGTCCTCCAGGGAGAACTATAAGATTTTCAAAGGTGAAGATCAATAACGAGCAATGTATATTAAATGGGAAATCCCATTGGGGATATGAAGACACATGGAATTTCACTTGTTCAGTCCTGCTGTAATGAAGAATGTCTGCACACTATATACAGTATATATATATATATATATATATATATATATATATAATATCTATAGTATACAGTAAACAAAAAATTCCACAGCAGCACTAGTCCAATAGCACGGGTGCAAAATCCTCCCAGCCGCAGGCTCAACGGCTAAGGGATAGGTATATGTTCAAAAGATGAGGCAGCACTCCAAAGGTAAAGTGAAAACTATGGACCCTTTATTGACCCCTCTGCAACTTTTCCACCGCTCAATGCAGTCTTTATCAAGCATTGATGCCACAGGTACTACACACACACAGAGATTCAACAGGTACTATCTAGAATCTGCCCTTGTCATATGTAGGATGCTCTCATACGAGATGCAACAGGTACTATCTAGAATCTGCCCTTGTCATATGTAGGATGCTCTCATTAGAGATGCAACAGGTACTATCTAGAATCTGCTCACTGTTACTCTCTTTAGAGAGGAAACAGATATTATCTTGAATCTGCTCTCATCATAAAGGGCCCTGTACATGGGGCGAGAACCCACCAGATAATCGCTAACAAGCGCTCATAGGAAAGGTGCCGCCGATTACCTGATGAACGAGCTAAAGGCTCATTCGTCGGGTCATTGAATAGTTTGTGTAGACACCTAAATCGTCATTTGCACGATCTGCTGTTGGCAAACAATGATTCTGGACGGGGAGGAGCGATGGCATTAGAGAATGTTAGCCATGTAAATGCAGCGGTCTCCTCCACTGAGGAGCAGGCGCGTGCTCTGAAGGAATCGTTTCTTCCTGACAATCACCTGTTTTAGTAAAATTCTCTTATTAGAGAGGCAACTGTACTACCTAGAATCTGCTCACATCATAAGCAAGATACTCTCATTAGAGAGGTAACAGGTACTGCCTAGAATCTTCTCTCATCATAATTAAGATGCTCTAATTAAAGAGGCAGCAGGTACTATCTAGAATCTGCCCTCATCATAAGCAAGATACCTCTCTAATGAGAGTAACAGGTACTGCCTAGAATCTTCTCTCATCATAAATAAAATACACCACTCATTAGAGAGGCAACAGGTACTATCTAGAATCTTCTCTCATCATAAAGAAGATAGTACCTGTTGCCTCTCTAATGAGTGTATCTTCTTTATGATGAGAAAAGATTCTAGATCAGGCATCCTCAAACTGCGGCCCTCCAGCTGTTGCAAAACTACAACTCCCAGCATGCCCGAACAGCCTACAGGTATCAGCCTACAGCAGGGCATTGTGGGAGCTGTAGTTTTACAACAGCTGGAGGGCCACAGTTTGAGGATGCCTGATCTAGAATCTTCTCTCATCATAAAGAAGATACACTCATTAGAGAGGTAACAGGTACTATCTAGTATATTCTCTCTTCATAAAGAAGATACTCATTAGAGAGGTAACAGGTACTATCTAGAATCTTCTCTCTTCATAAAGAAGATACACTCATTAGAGAAGCAACAGGTACTATCTAGTATCTTCTCTCTTCATAAAGAATATACTCTCATTAGAGAGGCAACAGGTACTATCTAGAATCTTCTCATCATAAAGAATATACTCTCATTAGAGAGGTAACAGGTACTATCTAGTATCTTCTCTCTTCATAAAGAAGATACACTCATTAGAGAGGCAACAGGTACTATCTAGAATCTTCTCTCATCATAAAGAATATACTCTCATTAGAGAGGTAACAGGTACTATCTAGTATCTTCTCTCTTCATAAAGAAGATACACTCATTAGAGAGGCAACAGGTACTATCTAGAATCTTCTCTCATCATAAAGAATATACTCTCATTAGAGAGGTAACAGGTACTATCTAGTATCTTCTCTCTTCATAAAGAAGATACACTCATTAGAGAGGCAACAGGTACTATCTAGTATCTTCTCTCTTCATAAAGAATATACTCTCATTAGAGAGGCAACAGGTACTATCTAGAATCTTCTCATCATAAAGAATATACTCTCATTAGAGAGGTAACAGGTACTATCTAGTATCTTCTCTCTTCATAAAGAATATACTCTCATTAGAGAGGCAACAGGTACTATCTAGAATCTTCTCTCATCATAAAGAATATACTCTCATTAGAGAGGTAACAGGTACTATCTAGTATCTTCTCTCTTCATAAAGAAGATACACTCATTAGAGAGGCAACAGGTACTATCTAGAATCTTCTCTCATCATAAAGAATATACTCTCATTAGAGAGGTAACAGGTACTATTTAGTATCTTCTCTCATCGTAAGTAAGATATTCTCATTAGACAGGCAACCTCCAAGCATATTCTTTCAATTAAACACAGTGAATAACAGTTATGGTAGAGCAGAACAAAGTGGATTGGTGTATAACACCTTCTTGAAGTCACATTGTCCCTTTCCCTGCACAACTGATTTCCTCTTCCTGGGCAGATAGAATTGTTCTGATTATAGCAGTTTACTACCACCGTATGCATTTTGGTTAACGATTCTTTTCGTTATTTGTTCCTCAAAAGCCCCTTAGGGTACTTTCACACATGCGTTGTGAAAATCTCGCAGGCAGTTCCGTCGCCGGAACTGCCTGCCGAATCCGGAAATTCGTGTGCAAACGGATAGCATTTGTAAACGGATGCAGATTCGTCTAACAAATGCATTGAAACACAGGATCCATCCTTCCGGTGTCATCCAGAAAAACGGATCCGGTATTTATTCATTTAGCATTTTTGAAGGTCTGCGCATGCGCAGACCGTAAAACCTGATCCGTTTTGCCGGAACACTTGGTGCCGGATCCGGCTTTAAATGCATTTCAATTGAAATCCTGCATTCCGGAATTTTGGACTGAGAAAATACAGCAGCATGCTGCGGTATTTTCTCCAGACAAATACCGTAAGAGTGACTGAACTGAAGACATCCTGATGCATACTGAACGGATTGCTCTCCATTCAGAATGCATGGGGATAAAACTGATCAGTTTTTTTCCGGTATTGAGCCCCATGTGACGAAACTCAATACCGGAAAACTTTAATCCTAGTGTGAAAGCACCCTTAAAGGAGTTAATTACATGACATAGCCTGAACCTGATGTCCCCATGTAAATACTACTTATATTCAACTGCAGCACATTTCCTCATGCCGGCTCAGCCGCAGCACTCTTCCACCATGAGCCGTAGTATTTATATTGTATCCTCCAGCGTGCTGTTTAATCACAACAGAATAATGACACTAGGAAAGGGGGTGAGTGTCGCTCACTGGCTGAATGATAGCAAAGAAAGGGAGGAGTTTTGCAGGGAGAAAGAGGGAGGACAGAGGGAGATATTGAGGTAGGAGAAGGAGGGAGAGACATTGCTGGGTGGAATACTAATCAAGCCAGTTCTCAGTCTGCAGCAGCCTAGCTGCAGACACATACACACACAAGAGTCTCTCATGCCGAATCCTTTCTCTGTCACGCATGCATACTGACTGGACATCACTCACACTCATGCTGGCTATACCTTGGCAATGCTAAGACATGGTTTGTCAGCAATTACTTTTTAGGTCCTGCACTTTGTCTTCTAAGCAATAGTGGTAAACCATACACCTGTGACCTTCTAAAGCTCTGCATCTTCAACTTCTATGCCTCTTTTCAGTTATTCCGCAGCCTCCTCTCTGTCCCCGGTTGATGGCTTTTGATGGAAGCTCACATCAAGTTCAATTCAACTCTTCTCACTCTTTTTTGTTCTTCAAGTTTCACTACGTCCTGTGTCTTCTGCTAGAATAAAGGAAGTCTGGAGGATCAGGGCTGCTCCCATGGCAGGATTATTAGCATCATTAAGTTTCCTCTGTGCAGTCCCTCTCTTTGCTCTAGTTAAAGCTTTGATCTCTTGTGCTGGAGACTCAGATGGACGTGTGCAGAGCAGATTTTGAATCTGTTATAGACGAGCTGTCATTTTCCTTCCCTTTTCACTGTCAAGTGGAATAAAGCACCATTTGTACATCTCATTCAACTTGGCACGAAGCAATGCAGATGATCCACAGGTCCTAGTTCGGTACCTTGCTCAACAGCAGTTCTATGTTGATGCCAGAAACCATCGGTTAACCTTTGCTTCACTAATCACAGTAATTGCCAACTATTCTTCTCAGTCTGAACCCGTAGGTGACATGCAGTCCCTTATATCTCCTGTGACCAAGGCTATTTTAGTAGCTTTGTTCATTTTTGCCATTTTGTTGATTCTATATGTGATCCTGTGGTATATCTGCCGAGATGTGGATTGTGATCATGGGATTTAATCTAGGATATTGGGCTATGGATTAGACAACAGAGTTGACCACATCAGGAATAAACGAACCTCTCATTGACCACTGTTTTCCATGAAAAGCAAAGACCAGAAACTGACCTTCAGAACTCAGGGTGATCTGGTAAGTCATATTTTGTCATTCCAAGAAAATATCTATAACTTAGTATTAAATTGGTACACAGCAGTGCTGGCATTCCTACGTAAATGAGGATCTTCAAGATACTACCAAATGACAATATTATGGCATACATACATAGATACAGCCATAAATAAAGACATTTATCATAACATTTCTCTTTAAAACTGTGTCCTAAAGCTGGTCACTCACAGCTAATCTGGGTCAACCATAGCGAAGAAGAACCTTGCTTTGAGAATGGGACTATTTCAAGGTATCTACAAAGGGTTAGAGGTCATTAAGGGCAATTATTAGGGTTAACAGGTGTAATATCCTCTCAATCCCTTTCGCTACTTCTCATTTTCAATAATCTCTTGGGTTGCAATTTTAAAACAAAAAAATGAAATCATTTTAGAATACCATTGATACTGTAAAGATGATGTCTCTATAATGATGCCTAAACAACATGGATGTGACTTTTGAAGACCCAAATTGTAATGTTTCTTGATAAATCTATCTATATCATCTTTTCGAACAGAAATCTTTATAGACGCCCCCCTATTTTTCTTTCGAGGTTGACCAAAGGCGTCAAGTGTGTGTCAATGTCTTGAGTGTGTGGATGCCTTGAGTGTGTCATTGCCGCCTTGATGTAAACATGAGACACATACAGTAGCAGCCACATGATTTGTTGTGCCTTGAAACATAAGGGAGTCAGAGAAGGACGGGAAGCATGACAATGCTTTGCAGTCCATATTGATATGCAAGAGATAACACCGCCATTCTCAAGCTGATGATGGATAGCCCTTTTACTACAGGCAGAGGAGTAATTGAAAAGGCAAATTGTTTATCAACATGTAGCATGCAATGCTCACAGCAAAGATGGCGAGGCAGGAAGATTGGACACACAGCATATTTACATGAGGTATATTTGTCAAAATACACTCTGTCCAAAAGAAAAGCTTAGCTCAGGCAATACCTTTTTCATGCAGTGTTTCCATCAAAGCCTCCGGCACTGGCAGCTTTGCTGTGAATAACAAACACACAGTGAAAAGGGACCAAAATGACTGCAATTTGTACTTTTCATCAAGGTGATGCAGGGAAGCAATGCTGATTTATTGAACCGGCAGCATTAAAGCTTCATGTTCTACTTTAGTCTGGTTAAAAAGTTTATTACAGCTCCTCAGGTAATTACTACGGAAGATGTAGGGGGCAAATAATTAAATGGTCAACAGGTATAAGCACTTGGTATAAAGGAAGTTCTGCAGCAGGCAACACATAGGACCTTATGTGTCTATTGATTAGTCACGATATTTAATGTATTCCAAGTAGAAAGATTTACCTAAAATATGTGGTCATACAGATTCTAGTCCCATCAACATGGTGCCACGATGGCCATAAAATGGTCAACCTCGTGGTTACATGGGGTCAGCAAGACTCCCTCCTTTCTAAACAAACTGGCAGAAATGACATGAGTTAAGTTGGGAATGAATAAAAAAAAAAAGAATGACTGATGACAGAATAAGATATATGAACGGCTCACATAATCCATTGTTTGCATTTCAAATCAAGAAATCCAAAAACAGCACAATATTTGCCTACAAGAAGCACGCAGAATTTTAGCATGTAGCGTTGCAGCTAACTTGTTGCATACTGTATGAACGTCTACTTGAAAGCTTTTGATTTAATGATTCGTGGGCTAATAGGAAGCTTCCCTGAACACAGATTTAATGGATTTCCTCTTGACAGCTGTCAAAAAAAGCGGCTGTACAGGCAGCCAGCTGACATAGTCTGGAGGAGAAACACTGGGCAGAAGTACGAAGTTCTCTCTCTCCTAATATATCCACTATTATACGGTGTCTTGATATGATTTCTGATGTGTTTTCCTAGTACTGGACATTGGTAAGGTTACTGAGATGTTTAAAATGATTCATAGGCATGGGCCACAAGTTACTAATTGGCATATATCTACTGTAGGGGGTTAGCTCTTCTCCGGGGGTCATTCTCACAGGTTACTTCACCAGACACGGATATACTGTCTAAACTTTGCATTTATTGTGCAACACCAGCAACAACAAACAACAACACAAAACAAATACCTGCCCGGCTGGGCTCTAACTTAACACAGGGTAGAATCCCTAACTCACCTATAAAGTGCTGTTCAGACATGGTCATAACCTGCGGCTTTCTCAGCTAGCCCAGCAGCCTCCAGGCTGTAGCAAATGCAAGTCCCTTTGGGGGATTGGGGTCCAGCAGTCCTCCTGACTCTGACCTTGTGGCCCTTGTACCGCAGGTGTCACTGCATCCCCCAAATTCCAGGCTATCACTTAGCCTTGTGGTCCCTCAGCCTAGCCCAGCTGAGACCACACAGACAGCGCCTCCAGGCATCTGTCTACAGGTAACACACTCCCCCTTGCTGACACCCTGGGAGGTGCTTTATGCCAGGCTGAGTACCTCCAGCTGGTCTCACCTGTGGTGGAATAGGGGTGTGGACCGTACTATCCACCCCTTTCTTGCCTCCAACCTGAGTGAGACCTGTCACTGTCTCACAATACAAATGGGAACTATTGCCATTTTGTAGACAAGCACAAGGTTTGTAGTGACCTACAGTTCCCTAGATGCATACATACCACTATTTCCATGTAGCCATTCTATAACGAATGAAAACAATGGGGTCACTTATCAAACTGGTGTAAAGTAGAACTGGCTTAGTCGCCCATAGCAACCATCCAGATTTCTCCTTTCATTTTCTAAAGCTCCTTCGGAAAATGAAAAGTGGAATCTGATTGTTTGCTATGGGCAACCAAGCCAGTTCTACTTTACACCAGTTTGATAAATGACCCCAAATGTGTAACTACTGTTGATAGAAAGTGTAAGCGCTATCATGCCCCCTACAAATTCTCGAATGGTTGTGCATGACTATTCAATAGGGAGATATGCTGCCAATGAACTCTGGTGCCTCTAATTTTTACGGAATAAAAGGATTAGGCAGGTTAAAATCCAACCTGTTAGATCACTGTTTCTCCCAGAGAGGTCAAAGTGGGTTCATTTAAAAAGCTTTTTTGGTCCACCACAGAATGCAGAAGAAGGTGGACCAGAAGGACATAAAGCAGGAGACGTTACCAAAGAGGAAACTGTAATGTACATAAAAACGTGCAACATGTTTATTGTCTGTATGTCGCAATAAAGGTTGCTGTGGACCGTAACCCCGTAGTGTTCCGTTCTGTGCTTCCATTCCGCACTATTCTCAGGATTTGCGGACCCATTAAAGTCAATGGGTCTGCATCCATAATGCACACGGAACAGTGCCCGTGTATTGCGGATCCGTTCATGTGAATGAGCGCTTATACTGAATTTGAAATGCCCTATTTATTGCAGATTAATGCTTTTCATGGGATAACCCATTTAAGGGATCAATGATCAGTATCCATAAACATCAGACTGTTGGCAGATCCTATCAAAATATGATCTATGACCAGTCTAAGAATAGTAGTCCTTTAATGTGGATCTGTCGACTGAATAGATGTAAGGGCAGTATATTATGTAGTAGTAGCCCAAATAACACACAAAATATTGTGCTGCTTGGATAACAGCCTTAAATAAGCGGACTCATAGCCACGCTTACTCCTCTTACCAGAGACTGATAGGCTACAGTGTATCTGGTGGTATCGGTGGCTGTCAGTCACAGGTCAGAGGGATGGGGGAGGTGAGTATGAGGCCACGGTATTTATTATTAGGCTCTGTTAACCAAACGGAACCACTGTCACGCAGAACATCATATTCAGGAGCCAGATCCGCTTTAAGAAAGTTAAGTTAGTTATTCTTGTGCAGCTAGAATATAATGGTAACGAAAAACTCAACCAACACCATACAGAGAGAAGAAATATAGAAAATAATCTTCACAATATCATTTTACTCACTAAATAAAAGTACAGTTGACACTAACAACTGAAGTATGAATATACTGTAGCATTTGAAGTTTCACTTAAATGGAGTCTGTCAGCAGTTCTAACCATGCAAAACTGCTGATAGCACTAGGTAGGGAGAGAACAGTGGAAGACACACACCATTTGTGGACCTTTTATTATCAGTAGTGTGAATATGGATTTTAACTGTGTCGGAGATGGCTCCTTTATGAGAACAAAAATAAAAGGTTGAAAACAGTTGAATACAGTTTAAAAATCAGGTGGGAGGGAATGACAGTGCGTCTTATAGCATGAATGCTAATGACCGCCTCCATTATGGAAGTGATCATTAGTATGCAGGAGACATGGGGGGAGGTCAGTGTAGCACTGTACTGGCTGTACTTTCCACTCCTTGTTTTTTCTTCTGGGCGCTGTACTGTGTCCTGACTGCGTACAGTGCTGTGCAACATTAGGTCACAGTGCATCGCTAGCCTGGCAGAGGACCAGGGAGCGGTGAGTGTCATCAAAGTCCAGAGCAGGAGAGGTAAAGTAATTTATATAATGTTTTGTTTGATTGAGCTTGGGATTCTGATCTGAAGTCTGATATATGGGTCTGATCTGAGGAATTGGGCATGATACAGAGTTCTAATGGGGGTTTGACCTGAGGTCTGATGGAGTTTGGAGGTCTGATCTGAGGTCTGAGGAGGATTGGGTGACTGATACAAAGGACCCAGTGAATTAGAACAAAGAAACGGTTCCACTGATCACTGCATGAGAATGCCGTTCCTGACCCAGAAGTGCACGCTTCCAGTTTTTTTGGCAGTTAGATGCTATTGCCATATTATCGCTGATCGCAGACATTAGTCCCAGGCCTCTGCTGTTTAAAACCCCTCCTTCCTCTGTATATATACAACGCTGGGACTTAAGGGGTTAATACATATATATGTAAATCTATATGTGTGTACAGATGTAGCCATCTTTACTTTAGACATGGTGTGCTATGCTGTTAACATAGCTATACACTTACTATTAGAATGGCATGCTATGGTAGTAGCCTAGGGCTCCATCTATGATGTTAAACATCGCTACATCTCTATCTGCACATGGGAAGGCAGGCCCATTTAAAATGTTGCTATGGAGCCCCATGATAACTAGTTACGCCCCTGCCTCACACAGTTTCATTGGCAGAAAAATAAAAAAATTATGCATGTTAGAATATGGCGACACAGATATATTTTTTGGGAGTACAGTAATTAAACTGACCCAAAGAATAAACTTAACATGGTATTTTTATTGCCCCTTCAATGCAGTATAATCAAAACCCCAAAAAATGAATTCAGTTTTTTTTTACATTGCTACCCAACAAATATCATCTCAAAACAAGCCCTTGTACAAAGAGAGATCAGTAACCTCCAGAGTTGCATTATAGCAGCTTATTTCCCTCTGCGTTTGGCTGAATTTGAATGTGTTTGGGAGGGTCGGGATCTATAAACTACTATTTAAAGGGTAAAGGCAGCTTAAAAAGTCAACACTGAGTTTTCAAAAACCAAAAGTTTTGATCGGTAGGGGTCTGAGTGCTGAGACCGATCACTAGAACGAGGAGAAAAGAAGCACACACATATCACAATATGCATGCGTTTATCTCTCCTTGTTCTACTGATCGTGAGGGTCTCAGTACTCAGACCCCCACTGATCCAAGCTTTTGATACGTCTCCATGACATATTAAAAGGTTTTTGAAAACTTAGCGACCCTTTAAGCTGCCCATACACTTTAGATAGTCTCTTCATCCTGACCCTCCCATATACTTTTAAATTCAGGCGATGATACAGGGGAATAAGCTGCTGTCATACACAAAAAAGGATTGGACATGTTGGAATCCAACAGCCCAATCTTTCTTTTTTCTTCTTTCACCTGCCATTGGAGAAAAGTTAGGACACCACCATACATATTAGATGAAAATGATGGATTGTGTGTATGGCCAGCTTAAAGGGATTATCTGAGAGTATAAAATCCCCCAATATGCTGGGCCCCACACACTGAATCCCCTTAGCACGCGACCTGCGCTGCTCCTTCTCCCCATGCGCAGATGAAAACATCCAGTGTCGGGGGTAGCAGCCAATGGCAGGCGGGGATGGGGACGAGCCTCCCTAGCGTCACCCACGATACTAGGGAGGCTCGTCCCCGTCCGCCATTGGCTGCTCCCCCCCCTCCCTCCACGCATGGGGAGAAGCAGCAGGGGCGGCGCGGGACCAGGAGCGGCGCAGGGAGTGGGGAAAGTATATTCAGTGTGTGGGGTTCGGCATATTGGGTGGCTTTTTATACACTCGTATAACCCCTTTAAGCCTCTGTTCACATATTATTTGTGATCTACGTGGTAAAAGTCCCAACCCTCCATGAGAAGTATGTATAGAGAAATCCTCGCAATGTATATTTCTGACAGAAGGCTCACGTGGTAAGTGATTATAGTTAGCGGTAGTTTCCAAACCATTAAGTAGAAAATTTACATATGAGACTTACCGCATCCTTAGTGTTGATCACAAATATTTAGAATATAGTGATATATATTCGTAATTTCGATAAGTGCACATGATCCCTGCCTGCTTCTAGCTTGTGGGCCAAAGAGAAGGCTGCAATATCTTTGACTTTAGGAGTAGGGCTGATTGCAAATTTTCGTAATGAGAATTTTCATAATATAATAATTCGCTATATTGTTATATATTCTTGTTTTAGAATATTACGAATATTCTAAAAAATTATATATAGCAATATAGTGAATATTCAAAAATTATAGAGCAATTTAGCTAATATAGTGCTATAATCTTCTTTGTCTAATAGTTGTCATGTTTTTCTCATCTGAAGTCCAGATTGGAAAAAAATTACAACTATAAAAAAAAAGATTAGCACTATATTAGCTAAATTGCTCTACATTCGTTTTTTTTTTTTTTTATATTCGCTATATTGCTATATATTCTTTTTTTTTTTTCTGTACATTTGTTCCACTTTGGCATACTCCTCCCCGACAAGCTTCCCCGTCACCATTGGAACGCCTGGGGGTTAGAATATACCATCGGATCTGAGTTTTCATGATCTCATTGATCCTCATTACGAAAATTCTCATTACAAAAATTCGCAATCAACACTACTCCTAACGATTATTCGAATTTGTGAATATTCTACGAATATTCTATAAAATATTAGCGAAATATGGCAAATTCGAATATGACCCCTGGCGCCCATCACTACACATCATCAAAGAGATGAATAGGCAGATCCAGACCAGTCTTTTGCCATGGTCAGCATACTAATCACAATGGGCCTACACAGTATATGATAAACTTTAGGCAATTTATACAAACTCACATTCGCATCATGCTTCTCTACTTTGTTATGGAGACATCTAGCAGAGTTGCAAACTGTTAGATTCAGATGGTTGTCTGTACACCCAGTTCCATGGTATTCTTTGTATAATAAAACATATACAGTTTTCTAATATACTGTACCTCCTTTACTAATGCCTTATGCTTTCAAGATCTTTGCTTGCTGTCACTTAATAGACCTGTCCAGGTCATGTGATGATCGCACAAGATCAGGACTGATTACAGTTATCAGTGCTGTGTCTCGTACCAAGCCAAGCCCAGGTGTCCATCACATGACCATGGACAGATCTTTATCTACTGAAAGTTCCTATTAAAGAGGACCTGTCACCTCTCCTGACATGTCTGATTTAGTAACTAATTGCATCCCCCATGTAATAACAATTTTGGATAATCTTTTCTTCTATCTCTATGCTCTACCATTTATTTACTATAACTACTAAAAGCTTTTGAATGACTTGCCAGCAGTCTGAAGTAAAGGTTCAACTGAGTGCTACCAGTCGGTTACCAACTGGTAACACCCAGACAGACCATTATTACAGGCTGTTGGAAATTCATTCATAGGCTTCTAGTTGGAATAATAGAGGAGTAGCACCAGACAGTTATATGAAAAGATGCTCCAGAATTGCAAGTAGTTACTAAAACAGATGTGTCAGGAGAGATGACAGGTCCTCTATAAATTTCTGAATTTTTCTCTATAATTGCATTTTAATAATTTTGTGCTACAAAGAATGTTATCAATTGGTCTTTATCAAAAATTGTCTGCAGTTTTTGTGATGCATGTGGTTAATAATCAGTCTATTTGCAGACTGTCCCTTTTGAGTTCCTTTCAGCTGATGTTAAGCCTTATCCCTGATCTCCTGACATCCAAACAGTGATGGCCAGTTCGCTGTGTTCGCCAGCGAACACATGCGGGCTGCCATCTTGACTCACAAGTCCGGCGATGCACAGGTAAGCCCGTACCTGTGCCTGTGCCGCGAGCTGGTCTGAAATAAATTGGGGTCACCGGGCGCAGGCAGTTCCTAGAACAGCCGTCGGGGCCTTCATCGGGCTGTTCTCGGCACTGCCTGCTCCCGGTGACCGCATTTGTTTCAGACCGTCTCCCGGCACATGCACAGGTAAGAGCTTACCTGTGCATCGCCGGACTTGTGAGTCAAGATGGCAGCCCGCATGTGTTCGCGGGCGAACACTGCGATCTGGCCATCACTGATCCTAAACACTCATTATAGCTAAACTCTTATCATGTTGATATGAATATGGCTTAAATTAGTGTTTATGATGTCAGGAGATCAGAGATAAGGCTTCACATAAACTGTCAGCTGACAGGAACTCAGGAAGGACAGTCTGCAAATAGAATTATTATTAACTGCATGTATCCCCAAAACTGCTGAAAAGTTTTGATAAAGACCAATTGAAAACATTATTTGTAGTACAAAATTAATAAAATGCAATTATACAGAAAAAAATCTGTCATTTATAGAGTTCAGTAGACTGAATGGGAGCAGAATGCCAGCAGGGCCACTACACAGTGGACGGAGCTTTCTGCTTCCAGGTCCATCCGCAGTGTTCCTCCTGGTATCAGTGGCTACTGAAAACGTGGTGGGTGGGTACCAGTGGTGGGGATGCCGGGTGTTGGGCCTCCACCGATCTGCAGGTCATCAATATATAGATGCTGGAAATCCACTTTAATACACGATTTTCAAAGGCAAGTTGGTGGGTGTGATTAGGGGAACAGACCAGAGGCAGACCATGCTTTATTCATTTCTTATTTTGATTTCCCAACCCTATATGGAAGGCATTTGTTTTGGAGCATACAGTTTTATAGTGTTAAAATAAAACAAGGTTAAGCTTAATATAATGCACAATTGATTGTGCCTTCTTCCCTCCATAACTAGAAAACAATGTTGGTTTTATTTGCATGACCTCAGTGCATCCAGATGTGATATCTTCCTGAGCAATTACTATCTCATCATGCCAATGAAGCCTAAATGAATGTGAAATTATGAGAAGGTCATTGAGGGCAGTGTCCAGACAATATTATATAGTATACAAAAAATTTAATGGCCCCATATTCACTCCAAGAACATTGTAGCCTACAATGTGGTCCTCAGACTAAGATCCTGGGGCTCATGCACATCTGAATGCCATCAATCATGAGATTCTATGGAGGAGCTCTACTTACATAGACAAGTACAGGTTTACAGCTCATCCACAGAACCATGGTATGGAAATCAGATGTGTATTCAAACTTATTGACATCCATACAGTGCAGCCCCCGAGATCTGGAAATTTGGATGGAATGAGTATGATATACTGTAGTTTACTATATGTGCTGTAACTTTTGAGGGTAAATTGCCCTTAATAATTCTGCATAATTTCTCTAAAGGGAATGCATCACCTATATTTATCTTTAGTGATTAATAGAGGGAGTAGATAAACTGTGGCATCATCTTTTGTTAGGAGGGATCCTGTGATATGTTCACCGAGACGTGTTAGCTTTCATTGTAATCTTACCTGTGATGATAATGAGATAACTACTGCACAAGTAAAGCCGGGTTCACAAGAACAGAACAGGAACTGATATCTGCTCTAAGCATAAGCGGATACATCCTGTTTTGTACAGCTTAGGCTAGGTTCACATCACCGTTTAGTTTTCCATTCTTCTAAACCATCAGAAGAACAAAAAAAAAAAAGGATCTTGTATTTCAAGCATCCGTTATGCTTCGTTATGCACATTTGGCATCAATTTTAGCCATTTCCATTTGAGATCTGTTATTTTAGATGAAAAAAAGTCCTACCCAAAGTATTTTTTTTTTTCATCTAAAATAACGGATCTGCAAAATTTGTATAACTGAGCATAATGGATGCTTAAAATACAAGATCCGTTTTTTTTTTTTTTCTGTTCTTCTGATGAAGCAGAAGAATGGAAAACTAAACAGTGATGTGAACCCGGCCTAAGCTGTACAAAACAGGATGTATCAGCTTATGCTTAAAAAAAAAATCAGAATTGCAAAAAATTGCAAAAAAATAATCATTTATAAAGGTAGCTGTCATTTTGTAATGCATTTCGTTTACCTTTATTGCTTCTATCCTCCGTTCTGGACTGTGGTCACATGACCCTGTCTATGAAACTCTTTCTTATTTCCTTTGATGCTATGTCCATGGGCGGTGCAGTTATAGGGGAGTGTCTATGTAACTAACTGCGTGGGAGGAACTATAAACTAGGTGGGTGTTGCTAGGGGCAGTGATAGGGGAGTGTCTATGTAACTAACTGGGTGGGAGAAGCTATAAACTAGCTGGGTTTTACTGAGGAGGTGCTGGAGCTGTGGCAGAGAAAGGAGAAGTGCATCATGGGTTTGGTTGGATGGAAAACCAAGAAGTGCTATATACAAGATGGAAACCAGAGGGATTTCTTAACACAGTGAAAAGGGGTTAGTAGAATCCAAAGTAAAACAAAATACTAACTACATCAGCATATCTGTTAAAAACCATAGTAATCCCCAAAAAAACTTTAATGACTAGAATGGATTTTTAAAAATCCAGTGACATGGAAAAGCATCATGAAAAAATCTTAAAAAATATGTTTAATATATAGTAACATAGTAACATAGTACATAAGGCCGAAAAAAAGACATTTGTCCTCCAGTTCGGCCTGTCATCCTGCAAGTTGATCCAGAGGGAGGCAAAAAATCCCTGTGAGGTAGAAGCCAATTTTCCTCACTTTAGGGGAATAAAAAATTCCTTCCCGACTCCAATCAGGCAATCATAATAACTCCCTGGATCAATGACCCCTCTCTAGTAGCTATAGCCTGTAATATTAGATCAGAAGGAGAGAATTACAATCAGCCATAGTGTCGTGAGGTGAACATTTTGGATCCCTTACTTATGGGCCCAGTTGCAACTGCTGTGACCCCTATAATTACGCTACTTACTGTTTTCCATGGCAACTGCTGCTTTCATTTTTCAAAAGGCCTGAAACATGAGAGGTGGAATTTGGTTGCTACTGACAAGTATTCCATTCGTACTTTGCACCAGTTGTCCTACATCTCCCCCATATGTGTACACTTACTAAAACTTTTGAGATTCTAGGCTTGTACCATAATGAGGCAAGCTCTTCTGTAATACCAGGTCTCTCGCGCAGTCTGTAAAGATTAAGATAAATGTGTTCATTGCTTCAGTGAAAACATCAAATTCCCACACAGTTTGCTAAGTAGTCTACAATAGAAAACTGTAAAACTTGAGCTTTAAAATGTATTGTACTTCAAGAGTATAGAGTGTTCGAGCTTTGTTCTGGTGCTCTTCATCTTAGCTATACTATTAGATTTAGAGAGCTCATCATAATGAAACCCATGAAACTCAAGGATATCTTGATAGTTATTCATAGACAAACAGGTACCAGCTTTACAAGCAATAGCTTAAAAGGGTTTTCCGAGATATTTTTACTGATTACCTATCTGTCATGGTTCAGTGTGGGAGGGGAACTCCACACTGAACCATAAGTAAACAAGAAGAGAAACTAGACCTGCACACGAAGGTAAATGGAACAGGTCACCTCCTATTGCAACCCTAAACCTCTCCCTGACTCCTAACCGTATGAGCGAACCCAGATGGTAGGAGGGCTCATACACAGGAACCTGGGCCCTAGCTGACCCTGAAGATCCCTGGAATAAAGTCAGGCCTGAGACACCCTGTTTATCCACAACAATGATAACCAGGAGTCTCTATAGGCCTAGCAGCAAGGAGAGGAGAAGACAGTGAACAGCAACTGGATCGGCAGGCAAGAACCCAGTGATACAACTCACCGGAACAACTAGCACTTACCTGCCGCAGCAACAGGATGGAACACTGACACCAATAACTAACTGGACACCCATGCGGACAGGATGCATGACAGCACCAGGCAGAGCTGCTCACTGACTTGTGGTTCCCCCTCCGGGAAACCCAGGAGCCCTCTCACCGAAGGCACAGACAGACAGGGGAAATGTCTAGCAAACATGCTAGACTATAAACATCACCAGACCAGACATTTAACAACAACCAAACATACAACAAAACCCCAAACAAAACCCACACCATAATAAGAGACATTTAAGGAAGGGTAGAGGACATAACAAACATTGGAGAGACATTGATGTCAAACTAGGTGGCCCTCACACTGGAAAATGGAATATCCAGGAAAGGAGCAATGCTCCAGCGCCAACCAAGGCTGGGATACAACTGACCTCAATCTCACAGCAACAGGAGAACATCCCCTTTCACCCTCCCTCCGGAGGACAAGCATGCGTGCCATAAAGCGACACATGCGGACACCCTCTTCCGAAGGCACAGACAGACAGGAGAAATGTCTAGCAAACATGCTGGACTACAAACAGCAATAGACCTGACATGTAACAACAACTAGACATACAACAAATCCCACACCATACAAAGAGACATGTAAGGAAGGGTAGAGGACATAACAACAACGGGAAGACATTGGAGAGACATTGATATCAAACTAGGTGGCCCTCACACTGGACAAATGAAATCTCCAGCACAGGAGAACAACTCTAGCACACACCAAGGCGGGAATACAACTGACTCCTGGCTTCCAGCCACAGGCACAAGAAGCACCTAATGACCACACCCAGCCAGGTAGTTAACCCCTCACGCACCAGACAGGGAAGGAACAAGGAAATCAGGAGCCGTTCACACACATGCTGGACAAACAACACGTTGCCCAAGGCAACCAGCATGCACGGCTATTATGTCATGGTGAACAACACCGAGACCGTGACACAGCCGTGACACCATCCTTCTAGATATCCTCCAACACCCCTGCCGATCAACTGTTTGAGAAGGTATCGGCGCTCCTGTGAACACCGTGGCCTTCTCCCTGCTCACCAAGCACATTGTATAGCGGCTGTTCTTGGTATCACAGCTCAGCACCATACACTGAGTCGCTCTGTGCCTAGGTCATGTGACCATTGAACGTGACGTCACAGGGCCTAGGGAAATATGTGAGAAGGTTGCGGCACTACTGTAAGTGCTGCTGCCTTCTCAAACAGCTGATCAGCGGGGGGCCCAGGTGTCATCTTGGAAGAACCCTTTAAGGGTAAGTTCACATGACAAGCTTCCAACATATGGAGAAATCCAATATGGAATCCATGGAAAAAATCTGTTGGTGGCCCTGGGATTTCTGCTGAGGAATAGCCTCATTAGGGAGGCCATTTCGTGTGTGGGAAACCCATGTGCCATATGAATTGCAAAAGGGATTTTCATTGACAGCAATGGTGTGTGCATTTGACAGGGTTTTCAGTGGAAAAAAAAACACCATAATAGGCATGCAAATTGAGGCATGTGAATATACTATTAGACAATATTGTTTCTGTCTGATAGAAGCTGTGGTGCAGCACTAGAGACCGTACCTATTGTCTTGATGGGAAAAATTGTGATGCAGGTAGAGTTTTTCCTATAAAAAATGGTGGAATCTGTGACAGTCAGATGTGATTCAACCCGCAGCATGTGGTCAAATAAGAATGTGGATGTGTTGATTACATAAGGTCGGTACTGCAAAAACACTTAATTTCAAAAAGGCGAATTTCCCAGGGTTGAGCTCTGCACCTAGACTGGACATAGACTGGAAGCAACTATTGTCACATAATGACACTAATGCTAAATGGGAGTGCTTTTAATCTAGTTTGGACAAGTATATTGTTAAAGGGAATCTGTCATCAACTTTATGCTGCCCATACTAATGGCAGCATAAAGAAGAAGAGGCAGGTGAGTTGATTTCAGAGGTCTGTCATTTAAAAGTAAGTGGTTGCCAAGAACCAACAACACAATCATTGCAGACTTTGCCTGGAAAAGAGTCACGGCCACCTGAGAAGAGTCATGGTTATTCAGGAATTCTTGCTCTCCTGTCCACCTGCTGATGACTGACAGTCTTCTACCTAGTTTTCTCCCTTTCTCTCTAGGAGAGAACTGCCAATCAACAGCAGATGGGTGAGAGTGCAGGAGATTATGAATAACGATGACTCTTCTCAAGTAGATTTGACTCTTTTCAAGGCCCGGGCTGCAAAGATTATGATGCTGGTTCTGAGCAACCACTTACTTTTAGCTCATGAGTGACACACCACTGAAATCAGCATTTCTGTCACTATTTTATGCTGCTCTCAGTGAGGTCAGCATAAAGTTGATGACACGTTCCCTTTAAATATATTCCTAAAGGTAACAAGTATAAGCGAATAAAATGAAACCCCACATGGCTTACAAATAGTGTAAAAAGGGCAATAAATGACAAAAAGAGGGCCTTTAAGAAATACAAGTTAGAGGGGACAGCTCTAACCTTTAAAAAGTATAAAGAACTAAATAAATTATGTAAGGGGGTAATAAAATCAGCTAAAATACACAATGAAACACAGTGACCAACGAAAGTAAGAAACATTCTTCAAATACAAAAAAAACAAGGTTAAAACATGAAGGGCACCTAAATGATGGTAACAGGGTGTTGGTCAAAGGGGATCAAGAGCTCCTAAATGTTTTTTTTTAGCTCTGCATATAAAAAAGAAGAGAGGGCATCTCATGAGGGTGATGCCACTGGTGTAAATACCTCAAATAACATACTTAACTGGCTGACTGTAGATATGGTCCTTAATATGCTAAAAAAAAAAAAAGTAAACAAGGCCCCAGGTGCAGATGGATTACACCCTAGAGTTCTAAAGGAGCTCAGTTCAGTTATTGCTTTGCCTCTGTTCATAGTATTTACAGATTCTTTAATGACAGGCATTGTACCAAGATACTGGTGCAAGGCGAATTTTCAAAAAGGGTGCTAGGTCACCAGGAAATTATAGACCAGTAAGCTTAACATCCATAGTGGGAAAACAGTTTGAGGGCCTTCTACGGGACTACATACATGATTATGTAACTGTCAATAATATAATAAGTGATAGCCAACATAGTTTTACTAAGAACAGGAGCTGTCAAACTAACCTTATTTGTTTTTATGAGGAGGTGAGTAGAAGCCTGGACAGAGGGAAGGCTGTCTGTCGATATTGTGTTTTTGGACTTTGCAAAGGCGTTTTATACTGTCCCACACGGACTACTAATTGGTAAATTGAGGTCTACTGGTTGTTAATACGTTACAAGTAGTGTTGATCGAGCACCAAAGTGCTCAGGTGCTCTGGCTGAACACTTCGGGATGCTCAGGTGCCTGGCACCCGAGTATAATGCAAGTCAATGGGAGACCCCGAGCATTAAACCAGGCACCCCTTGCTGTGAAGAGGGGGGGGGGGTGTCTGGTTCATAGGAAAAGGTCAGAAATTGATGGAAACGCCACCGAAATGGTTCGGGAACACCATGGGAGGATGTCTGGATGCATCTTGGACTCCCAGGTAGAGATGGCCTTGCGATCGCCCGGCGGTCGTTTCGCGGTGAACGTTGCTTGTTCACTGTGATATACCAGTTGCCCCAAAATAACAGATTAGGGGTTCTATATACCTGCTTCCACAAATACTACTCTTCTCTAGGGACTTTGGCACAGGGTCATTTTAAAAATGACAGGCAGAGGAAGAGGCAGGCTGATCCGCAAGGAGTGGTAGGGGTCGGGCAGGTGCACCAGGCCAGAGCCTAAGTGGGAAGTTGGAGAAGGTGCAATTATGTCAAAGGACACACCAGAATTAGTTGAGTGGCTCACTCAGCCTTCCACTTCTGCACCCTCCTCATCCTTTGTATCAGCACCCTCCTCACTCTCTACTGTCTGCACCCCCAAAGAAACCACCACCACCATAGCCCCTCCACTCGAGTCAGAGGAATTATTTTCCAATTAATTTCCAGACCTTACCGATGCGCAGCCATTCTTGGCATCAGATGAGAAAGAGGTGGTAGTAACAGCCGCCACCCAGCGGTCTGACGACAGTATCGAGATCCGCCCAAGGAGGGTGGTCCCTGCTGTTGCTGCCTACTCCGAGATCTCTAATATCAATGTTGGTGAAGGTGACGATGATGACGTGTCGATGGATGTCACGTGGGTGCCCACAAGAGAGGAAGAGGAGGGGAGTTCAGAGGGAGAGACGGAGCAGCAGATAGGGAGGAGAAGAAGGAGAAGCAGGCAGAACTAACAGTGGACAGGAGGCAAAAAGCAGACTGCAAATGTATCTGGAGCGAGCCATCCACCATGTACAGTCACATCTTGCACTCCCAGCTCGCCAAGCACATGGCTCCACAGTGTGGGCTTTTTTTAACTTGTCA
This sequence comes from Bufo gargarizans, assembly GCF_014858855.1. Classification (NCBI taxonomy): domain Eukaryota; kingdom Metazoa; phylum Chordata; class Amphibia; order Anura; family Bufonidae; genus Bufo; species Bufo gargarizans. The sequence goes on along the minus strand of NC_058082.1, from coordinate 530,006,312 downwards.
GCTGCTGATAATAGTGTTGCCATCTGCAGCCTGTGCTGTCAATGCCTAAGTTGTGGTAAGCCCAACACTCACCTAGGGACAACCACCTTAAGAAGGCACCTGACCTCCCATCACCTAGCCCAGTGTGAGCAATGCCATCAGAACCCACAAAGCCACACTCCTGGTGCTCCACGTCCTGCCTCTCCTCTCATTTGTCCTCCACTCCACCTTCCACCGTGCTGTCATCGCGTTCATATTTCAGAATTCAGGCTTCCGTGACCCAAATGTTTGAGCGTAAAAAAATTATGACGCCGAATAATCCTCTTGCCCAACGGCTGACCGCTGGCTTGTCGGGACTGCTAGCCCGCCAACTATTGCCATATAAATTGGTGGACTGGGAGGCGTTTAGAAAATTTCTGGCCATTGGCACACCGCAAAGGAAGGTCCCAGGAAGGAAATATTTCTCCCAGTGGGGCATCCATGAACTATATGGCCATGTTCAGTGGCAAGTTAATATGTTTCTGGCACACAGTGTAGGTGCCAAGATACGGGCAGGGAAGGTACATAACTTTTACTGCCCACTGGGTGAACCTTCTGACGCCTGTCAAGCATGTAACCCGTGGCACCCGTGTTGATTTGGTGTTACCGCCACGGATTGCATGCAGGCTTGTTTCTTCTTCTACTCCTCCTCCTACTCCATCCTCTGTCTCCTCCTTGGCTGACTCCTCCTTTTCCACTGCTACCACCTCTTCCAGTGCACCCCCCAAGCTCCTCAGAACCTAGTCCACGTGCCAGGTGAGACGTTGCCATGTTGTGCTGCGGCTGTTGTGCCTGGAAGCCAAGAGCCACACCGGTCCTGCACTCCTTTCAGCTCTGCGGTCACAGGCCGATCAGTGGCTAACCCCACTCAATTTGGTAAAACAGTTTGTAAAGTGGTGTGCGACAACGGTGCCAATCTGCTGAGCGTGCTGAAACAGGGCAAAATGACACACATGCCGTGCATGGCACACGTCCTGAACTTAGTCGTGCAGTGATTCGTTGGCAAATACCCTGGGGACCAAGACATCCTGCGGCAGGCCAGAAAAATCTCGGGCCATTTTAGAAGATCTTACATGGCCATGGCTCACCTTGTGACCCTGAGCGGCGACACCACTTGCCCGTCAGACGTCGGATTTGTGACTGCCCGACACGCTGGAACTCCACCTTGTATATGCTTGATAGGTTTCTCCAGCAGAAACATGCCATTAACGACTACCTGTATGAACTCTGCAGCAGCCAGGGCGCCATCAGTGACATCGTACCTTACGCCTTCTTTTTGGAGAGGGCATTGCATCGTGTCATTGATCAAGCCGTTGAGGAGCAGGAAGATGAGGAAGTCGCAATGCTGAATGAATTCCCAGGGGGGGCTACTCCATCTGAGACAAGTCAGCAGGAGTCTGAAGAGGAGTCAGAGGAGGATGGTGCCTGGGGGGAGGAGGAGGAGCAAGAAGAGCAGGCTTTAAACTTTTCTGGGATCCTTGGTGTTCTCCGTGGATGGGGGGAGGAGAACGAGGACGACATTCTCCTGGGAAATATGCAATAGCCAGGCAGCTCCAATGCTTCCAATTTAGTGCAAATGGGGGCCTTCATGCTCCAGTGTTTGAAAAGGGACCCCCATATAAAAAGCATAAAGGGAAAGGACCAGTACTGGGTGGCAACGTACTCAGACGGTACAAACACAAAATGGAGGACATGTTACCAGCATCACAGAGGGCTGTCAGAATGCAGCATTTGCAGGCCTTGCTGCGAGAGATGCTGCATTCTGCTGCTGTGGACACTGGCAGAGGAATTTCGAACCACAGAGAAACAGTTGTGAGTACCAATCCTACAGCGCATGCAAGAAGAGGGCGGTTTGAAGATGTGTTGGTCACTTCTGATATGAGATCATTCTTGCCGCCAACCCATCAACAGCCGCCCTCGGATACAGCCTCTATGAATGTAATTATTCATACCCCTCGCAAATTTTGACTTAGTTACTTTTATTCAACCAGCAAGTAATTTTTTGACGGGAAATGACATAGGTATCTCCCAAAAGATAATAAGACGATGTACAAGAGGCATTATTGTGGAAAAAAAAACATTTCTCAGCTTTTATTTACATTTGAGCAAAAAATACAAGATGTTCCGCACTGTGGAAATCTCAGGGGACTTGGTCGGAAGCCAAAAGTGACACCTGTTCTGGCCAGGAGGAGAGTTAGAGAGGTGAAAAAGAATCCAAGGATCACCACCAAGGCCATCCTAGTGAATCTGGGCTCTGCTGGTGGCAATGTCTCAAGGCAGCAATCCAACTGACACTGCACACTGTTGGGTTTCACTTCTGCAGATAAGGCACACAAAACCTTGCTTGGCCTTTGCAAAAGCTCATCTGGACAAAGAAGAAGACTTCCGGTCTTCTGTGCTATGGTCAGATGAAACAAAAATTGATTGTTTGGTCACAATGATGTTTCCTTCATTTGGCGTAAAAAAGGAGAAGCTTTCAGCCCAAAGAACACCATCCCCACTGTCAAACATGGTGGTGGGAACCTAATGCTTTGGGATCGTTTTTCAGCCAATGGACCAGGGAAACTAATCACAGTAAACGGCACCATGAAAAAAGAGCAATACATGAGGATTCTCAACGACAACATCAGGCAGTCTGCAGAGAAACTTGGCCTTGGGCACCAGTGGACATTTCAGCATGACAATGACCCAAAACACACAGCAAAAGTGGTGATGAAATGGTTAGCAGACAACAACATTAACGTTTTGGAGTGGCCCAGCCAAAGTCCAGACTTGAATCCAATTGAGAATCTGTGGAGGGAGCTAAAGATCAGGGTGATGGCAAGAAGACCCTCCAACCTGAAAGATTTGGAGCTCATTGCTAAAGATGAATGGGCAAAAATACCTGTGGAGACATGCAAAAAGCTGGTCTGCAATTATAGGAATCGTGTGATTTCTATAATAGCCAATAAAGGCGTTTCTATTGATTATTGAGAAGGTTATGAATAATTTTGGGGGAAAAACTTTGATCCAGCTCACCTCCCAGTTAGTATAGTCCCGATTCCGAAACCCTAGGGGAGTGACCCCGTCGCAGGCTGCAGGTAATTTAGAAGAAGGTCTCAGATTCAAGTAGGATCCATGTTAAAATCACTTCTTTATTTGGACATCATACAGACATGACAGACTGCCACACGGTACAACAGATTGGCGTTGACGCGTTTCGGGTACTGGGACCCTTAGTCGTAACCCAGTTACGACTAAGGGTCCCAGTACCCGAAACGCGTCAACGCCAATCTGTTGTACCGTGTGGCAGTCTGTCATGTCTGTATGATGTCCAAATAAAGAAGCGATTTTAACATGGATCCTACTTGAATCTGAGACCTTCTTCTAAATTACCTATGAATAATTTTGGACTGGACACTTTTTGCTCAAATGTAAATAAAAGCTGAGAAATGTTTTTTTTCCACAATAATGCCTCTTGTACATCGTCTTATTATCTTTTGGGAGACACCTATGTCATTTGCCGTCAAAAAATGACTTGCTGGTTGAATAAAAGTAACTTTAAGTCAAAATTTGCCAGGGGTATGAATAATTATGGGCAGCACTGTATGTCAACCACGTTTAATTGAATTTCCTCATGACAGCCCACAAATATCCGCCACGACCCAGAACTAATAATGGTCCCTATCCCTTTTCTGTCTGGTGAATGCCTAATGTTTGGGACCTCGGAGGAATTCAACACCTGTGACAACCACGTGTTATCGTTCTTTTAAACATATGTATTTGACATCTATTTGCACTGGCCTGCAGTAAAATTAATATCCAATGACCGTCTAATATACCTCCAGCCACATAATTACTTGTTCTTTTCTGTCCGGTGAATGACTAATGTCAGGGGCCTGTACTCCACTGGCCTTCAGTAAAATTTATATCCAATGACCGTCTAATATACCTCTGGCCACATAATCACCTGATCATTTATGTACAATGAATGTATAATTTTTGGGGACTGTAATCTAACTAGCCAACAGTAAAATTGTTATACGGTGACGGCCTAATGTACCTCCAGCCACATTATTAATTGTTGTTTACTGTATGGTGAATGAAAATTTTTGGGGGCCTGTAGTCCACTGGTATGCATGAAAATTGATATCCAATAACCGTCTAATATACAGTACAGACCAAAAGTTTGGACACACCTTCTCATTCAAAGAGTTTTCTTTATTTTCATGACTATGAAAATTGTAGATTCACAATGAAGGCATCAAAACTATGAATTAACACATGTGGAATTATATACATAACAAAAAAGTGTGAAACAACTGAAAATATGTCATATTCTAGGTTCTTCAAAGTAGCCACCTTTTGCTTTGATTACTGCTTTGCACACTCTTGGCATTCTCTTGATGAGCTTCAAGAGGTAGTCACATGAAATGGTCTTCCAACAGTCTTGAAGGAGTTCCCAGAGATGCTTAGCACTTGTTGGCCCTTTTGCCTTCACTCTGCGGTCCAGCTCACCCCAAACCATCTCGATTGGGTTCAGGTCCGGTGACTGTGGAGGCCAGGTCATCTGGCGCAGCACCCCATCACCCCATGTGTTTGGGGTCATTGTCCTGTTGAAAAAATAAATGATGGTCCAACTAAACGCAAACCGGATGGAATAGCATGCTGCTGCAAGATGGCTGTGGTAGCCATGCTGGTTCAGTATGCCTTCAATTTTGAATAAATCCCCAACAGTGTCACCAGCAAAGCACCCCCACACCATCACACCTCCTCCTCCATGCTTCACGGTGGGAACCAGGCACGTAGAGTCCATCCGTTCACCTTTTCTGCGTCGCACAAAGACACGGTGGTTGGAACCAAAGATCTCAAATTTGGACTCATCAGACCAAAGCACAGATTTCCACTGGTCTAATGTCCATTCCTTGTGTTCTTAAGCCCAAACAAGTCTCTTCTGCTTGTTGCCTGTCCTTAGCAGTGGTTTCCTAGCAGATATTCTACCATAAAGGCCTGATTCACACAGCCTCCTCTTAACAGTTGTTCTAGAGATGTGTCTGCTGCTAGAACTCTGTGTGGCATTGACCTGGTCTCTAATCTGAGCTGCTGTTAACCTGCGATTTCTGAGGCTCGTGACTCGGATGACCTTATCCTCAGCAGCAGAGGTGACTCTTGGTCTTCTTTTCCTGGGGTGGTCCGCATGTGAGCCAGTTTCTTTGTAGCGCTTGATGGTTTTTGTGACTGCACTTGGGGACACTTTCAAAGTTTTCCCAATTTTTCGGACTGACTGACCTTCATTTCTTAAAGTAATGATGGCCACTCGTTTTTCTTTACTTAGCTGCTTTTTTCTTGCCATAATACAAATTCTAACAGTCTATTCAGTAGGACTATCAGCTGTGTATCCACCTGACTTCTCCACAATGCAACTGATGGTCCCAACCCCATTTATAAGGCAAGAAATCCCACTTATTAAACCTGACAGGGCACACCTGTGAAGTGAAAATCATTTCAGGTGACTACCTCTTGAAGCTCATCAAGAGAATGCCAAGAGTGTGCAAAGCAGTAATCAAAGCAAAAGGTGGCTACTTTGAAGAACCTAGAATATGACATATTTTCAGTTGTTTCACACTTTTTTGTTATGTATATAATTCCACATGTGTTAATTCATAGTTTTGATACCTTCAGTGTGAATCTACATTTTTCATAGTCATGAAAATAAAGAAAACTCTTTGAATGAGAAGGTGTGTCCAAACTTTTGGTCTGTACTGTACCTCCAGCCACAACATAATTACTTGTTCTTTTCTGTCCGGTGAATGCCTAATGTTTGGGGCTTGTAGTCCACTGGCCTGCACCAAAATTGATATCCAATAACCGTCTAATATACCTCCAGCCATATAATTACTTGTTCTTTTCTGTATGGTGAATGCCTAATGTTTGGGGCCTGTACTCCAGTGGCCTACATTAAAGTTTTTATCCATTGACCGCATAATGTACATCAAGCTACATAATCACAATTTCTTTTATGTCAGTTGAAGGCCTAATTTTTAAGGACTGTACTCCTGTGGCCTAAGATAAAAAATTTCTAGGCTCCAGCAGGGCACATTTCTGAGAATTTCCCTTTAAGACGTATACAAATGGCCCCTGATTAAAATACATATTTTTGGCCGGAATTTTTGCCATTGATCCCCCTCTGGTTTGTTACTGTCCATGTTGTGGGTTGATTTATGCACTTCTTGTAAGTATTTGGTGGCTGCAAATATGACCTGAAGGTTTTTCAGGTTCGCCTGCCATTAAATGAATGGTGCCTGCTGCGAACTTGTGGTTCGCAAACATGCTTTCCTTTATATTTAAAGTGAGTTGACCCTGAAAAACATTGTAGATGAGGGCCTGCTGGTGAGCTGACCCTCTAAAAAAGTATACACGAGGGCCTGCAGCTGAGCTGACACTGTAAAAAATTATATGCGAAGGGCATATATGCGAGGGCATTATATGTGACGAATAAGCATGTTAATATGATGAAAGAGGAGAAGGAGGATGAGAAAAGGAAGATTGAACCATATACCATTTTTCGTGGTGGAAGGGGTTCATGGGAATACAGTGTATTCAGTACATTATAAAAAAAACACATTTAAAGTGCCTTTATGTTCAGCTGCTTTTCTATGGTGGAGTAGAGAAGTCAGGGGCAATCCAGGCCTTGTTAATTTTGATAAAAGTCAACCTGTCCGAATGCACTTGTCCATGGTTAAGTGGACCTTCCCAGTAACAACGTTGGTCAGGGCACTTGTGATGTTACGGGATACACGTTGCTGTAAGGCAGGCACGGCACACCGTGAAAAATAATGGCTGTTGGGGACTGCGTAATGCGGGACAGCCGCAGATATCAGGCTGCCGAAGGCCTCAGTGTTTACAAGCCTAAATGGGAACATTTCCAGAACCAGCAATTTGTAAAGCTGCGCATTTAGTGCTATGGCCTGTGGGCCGCGCTGGTACACGGAAGTGGATGTGGTCGATGATGGTGCTTGCGAAGGTCCAGGGCGGGAGGCCTGCGCCTTGGACAGTGGATTGGCCAGCACGTAACACAGGGGAAGAGGAGGCAGCGGTTTGATCCACAGACACAGATTGTGGACCCATTGCGTTCGACCCACCTATTACGGTGCTTTGATGCCATGTGGCGGACCATGCTGGTGGTGGTGAGGTTGCTAGTGTTCACGCCACTGCTCATTTTTGTATGGCACAGGTTGCAAATTACAATTCTTTTATCATCCGCACATTCCTAAAAAAAGCGCCATACTGCAGAACACCTTTCCCTTGGCAAGGGAGATTTCCGCAAGGGGGTGCTCCGTGGAACAATTTCGGGCCTGTTTAGTGTGGCCCGCCTTCTGCCTTTTGCCACCCCACTGCCTCTTCAGCCTGTTGCGGTGCTGAAGATCCCTCCCCCTCTGTACTGCTGTCCTCACTCGTCTTTCCACCTACCCAGGTTGGGTCAGTGACTTCATCGTTCACCACCTCCTTTTCCACTTCCTCACTCTGCTTATCCTCCAGACTTGTTGACCTAACCACAACCTCAGTGATTGACAACTGTGTCTCATCCTCTTGAGACAGTAATTTCTGTTGAGTTATTGGCAACTGTGTCTCATCATCATCCACCTCATTAAACAGTAATTGTTGTTCCCCACTGTCATATTCTTGTGACTGTGGATGCTCAAGAGTTTGGGAATGAGGACCCAAGATCTGTCCTTCTTCAAGTATGCTTGGCAAGAGGGCCATATCAATGAATGGCAAGGAAAAGAGGTCCTCGGAATATCCGAGTGTGGGCCAGACTGTAAATGGTGTGAGGAAGGAGTATCAAGACTGGACTTGGTGGAAGACAGGGTGGTGCTTAACCGACTGGAAGCCTTTTCTGCTGCAATCCAACAGACCACCTGGTCGCACTGGTCTGACTTCAAGAGTGGTGTCCTGTGCCGCCCTGCAAACTGGGACATAAGGCTAGGTATCGTGGATGACGGTTTTTCTTGTGCTCTGGCAGCAGGCACAGTTTCAATGCGCCCAGGGCCATGGCCTCTGCATGCACCATCAGCATCACGGCCACTTCCCCGTCCCTTACTGCCCGCCTTTTTCATTTTAAATGTAATATTTGCTTGAAAGTATGTACGTACAGTAGCATAGGATTTGGACGTGTATGCGCAAAACATTTAAAAAGGTATTTGGGATGAGGAAACATTATACAGGAAAGGTACCACTGGTAATGTCACTGTCCAAAGTGTCTACATAAAAAGTACACTGTATTTCACAGATACAATTTTTAGGCGCACACATTACACTGGAGATGTGGCACTGGTAATGTCACTGTCAGAAGCGGACACCATCTATTGAAAAAGTACACTGGATGCCACAGATATTTTTGGGATGCGTACTCATTACACTGGAGATGTGGTGCAGCTAATCTCACCGTCCGCAGCAGACACCGTCCCCGGAAAAAGTACACTGGATGTCACTGCTATTTTAGAGATGTGCACACTTTATACAGGAGATGTGGCGTGGATAATTTCACTGTCCGGAGCGGACACCATCTACGGAAAAAGTACACTGGATGTCACTGATATTTTAGGATGCGCACACTTTAAACAGGAGATGTGGCGCGGATAATTTAACTGTCCGCACCGGACACCTTCTACGGAAAAAATACACTGGATGTCACTGATATGTTAGGGATGTGCACACTTTACAAAGGAGATGTGGCGCGGATAATTTAACTGTGCGCCGTGGCCTATTAGACGCTATTTAGCGCTAAAAATATATATTGCTGCTGTCACACACAATAGTCCTTAAAAGGATTTTTTGTTCTCTGAAAAGTTTTTCTAGTAAAAAATCTCCCAATAACACTCCCTACACTCTTTCTTTTCCTATGCACTGCTCTCCCTAAGACTGAGCAATTTAGCGCAGGTTGCGCTACAAACATACACTGCCTGTCCAAAAAAAAGTCGCCACCTGGATTTAACTAAGCAAATAGTTATGAGCCTCCTATTGAATAATTACTGCATGGGCGATTATCTTTCAACTGTCAACAAGTTATTTAACCCAAACTGGTGCAATGAGTTGCTTCTCATTTCTTAAAGAAAAGACACATTTCGTGGTCGTGGAAAAGATGTTAGTCTGTTTGAGAGGGGTCAAATCATTGGCATGCATCAAGCAGAGAAAACATCTAAGGAGATTGCATAAACTACTAAAATTGGGTTAAGAACTGTCCATGGCATTATTAAAAACTGGAAGGATAGTGGGGGCCAATCGTATTCGAGGAAGAAATTTGGCTGAAAAAAAATCCTGAATGATCGTGATTGGCAATCACTTAAACGTTTGGTGAAATCAAATCAAAGAAAAACAACAGTAGAACTGAGGACTATGTTTAATAGTGAAAGTAAGAGCATTTCCACATGTACAATGAGAATGGAACTCAAGGGATTTGGACTGAACAGCTGTTTAGCTGTAAGAAAACCACTAATCAGTGAGGCAAACCAGAAAAAAAGGCTTCGATTGGCTAGGGAGCATAAAGATTGGACTCTGGAGCAACGGAAGAAGGTCATGTGGTCTGATGAGTCAAGATTTACCCTGTTCCAGAGTGATGGGCGCATCAGGGTAAGAAGAGAGGCAGATGAAGTGATGCACCCATCATGCCTAGTGCCTACTGTACAAGCCTGTGGGGCCAGTGCTATGATCTGGGGTTGCTGCAGTTGGTCAGATCTAGGTTCAGTAACAGTATGTGCTCCAAGAATGAGGTCAGATGACTACCTGAACATACTGAATGACCAGGTTATTCCATCAATGGATTTTTTCTTGCCTAATGGCACGTGCATATTCCAAGATGACAATGCCAGGATTTATCGGGCTCAAATTGGAAAGAGTGGTTCAGGGAGCATGAAACATCATTTTCACACATGGATTGGCCACCACAGAGTCCAGACCTTAACCCCATTAAGAATCTTTGGGATGTGCTGGAGAAGGCTTTGAGCAGCAGTCAGACTCTACCATCATTAATGCAAGATCTTGGTGAAAAATTAATGCAATACTTGATGGAAATAAATCTTGTGACATTGCAGAAGCTTATCGAAACAATGCCACAGCGATTGCATGCCATAATAAAAGCTAAAGGTGGTCCAACAAAATATTAGAGTGTGTGACAGGCAGTGTATATTGCTGCTGTCACATACAATAGTCCTTAAAAGGAGTTTTGGGTCTCTGAAAAGTTTTTGTTAGAAAAATCTTCCAATAACACTCCCTACACTGTCTTTCCCTTCCTATGCTCAGCTCTCCCTGACTAAATCTGAGGCGAACATGTGTAATCGGGTGCTTTATAGCACTCAATGATGCGTTCCGGCCAGCCAATCACTGTAATGCCAGTAGCCAATCTGCGCTAAATTGCTCAGTCTTAGGGAGAGCAGTGCATAGGAAAAGAAAGAGTGTAGGGAGTGTTATTGGGAGATTTTTTATTAGAAAAACTTTTCAGAGAACAAAAAATCCTTTTAAGGACTATTGTGTGTGACAACAGCAATTTATATTTTTAGTGCATCCTGCGCTAAATAGCGTCTAATAGGCCACGGCGGACAGTTAAATTATCCGCGCCACATCTCTTTTGTAAAGTGTGCACATCCCTAACATATCAGTGACATCCAGTGTACTTTTTCCGTAGAAGGTGTCCGCTGCGGACAGTTAAATTATCCGCGCCACATCTCCAGTGTAATGTGTGCGCATCCCTAAAATATCAGTAACATCCAGTGTACTTTTTCAGTACACGGTGTCCGCTGCGGACAGTGAGATTAGCTGCGCCACATCTCCAGTGTAATGTGTACGCATCCCAAAAATATCTGTGGCATCCAGTGTACTTTTTCAATAGATGGTGTCTGCTTCTGACAGTGACATTACCCGTGCCACATCTCCAGTGTAACGTGTGCGCCTAAAAATTGTATCTGTGAAATACAGTGTACTTTTTACGTTTTTACTTTGGACAGTGACATTACCAGTGGTACCTTTCCTTTGCTGGCATCAGCCTCAGGGAAGGAACTGCGCATGCGCCAGCTCACGCACTGTGAGATTACGGCGATCTGACTTTGTGAGCAAGGAGGAGAATCCCTGGATACAGGCGGGGCTGGGCTCCTTTACAGGGGGCGTGGCTTGGCTCCAGAACGGTTAGTGCAGCCCCTTGGGCTCTTTACCAGGCTGATTTACATATATATAAAATAATTTTTTACACTCAATAAAACCACTCAGAGATATGGGACAGGTATATTGCGGACATGCTAGCGGTGATCTAGCTGTGCATGTCCGCAGCTCTATAGGGTAAAAAGAGGTGACAGAATCCCTTTAACAACTATGTTACTATGTAATTAAACGAGTTTAAAAACGAGCAGCAAAGTGATCCTTGAAATTTAGTGAAATCAATGGTAAAGTGGAATGTCTGATCTGATGGCTTTCATTTGCCATACACAATGTCTAATTCTCAGATACAGTAAAGTAAAGAAGGATCTAAACTGATCTGATGAAGCGTGCTTGATTAATGATCCTTTTCTAATCACTTTTTTCCGATACTATTGAAAGTAAATAATTAGACTTAGATGTAAGTACTTATTGAAATGATGGTAGACCACCTCAAAAGGTGTCTGGTTGACAGAAACATTAATTATTATTATTTTTTTACAAACCTGCATAAACATAAGGAATCTTTTCATGATAGCCAGTTTAAGAGGACATTTCCACCTCAGGTTTCTTTATATATATATATATATATAGTTGTTACAAAGGAATTTGGGTGAGGGATGTTTGAATACTCAAACTGGAAGGGTGCATTTAACAAGGGTTTCCAGAGTCAGGTCTCATGGTGCAAAGCCATGCCATCACCTCAGGATACGTGTAAGGCCTCATGCACACGACCGTTGTGTGCATCCGTGGCCGTTGTGCCGTTTTCCGTTTTTTTTCGCGGACCCATTGACTTTCAATGGGTCCGTGGAAAAATCTGAAAATGCACCGTTTTGCAGCCGAGGCCGTGATCCGTGTATCCTGTCCGTCAAAAAAATAGGACCTGTCCTATTTTTTTGATGGACAACGGTTCACGGCCCCATTCAAGTCAATGGGTCCGTGAAAGAACACGGATGCACACAAGATTGGCATCCGTGTCCGTGATCCGTGGCCGTAGGTTGCTTTCATACAGACGGATCCGAAGATCCGTCTGCATAAAAGCTTTTTCTGATCTAAGTTTTCACTTCGTGAAAACTCATTTCCGACAGTATATTCTAACACAGAAGCGTTCCCATGGTGATGGGGACGCTTCTAGTTAGAATACACTGCAAACTTTGTACAAGACTGCCCCCTGCTGCCTGGCAGCACCCGATCTCTTACAGGGGGATATGAAAGCACAATTAACCCCTTCAGGTGCGGCACCTAAAGGGGTTAATTGTACTATCATATTCCCCTGTAAGAGATCAGGGCTGCCAGGCAGCAGGGGGCAGACCCCCCCCCTCCCCAGTTTGAATATCGTTGGTGGCACAGTGTGCCCCCACCATCGGCCCCCCTCCCTCCCTCTATTGTATTAAATCGTTGGTGGCACAGTGTGCCAACCACCATCGCCCCCCCTCCCTCCCTCTATTGTATTAAATCGTTGGTGGCACAGTGTGCCAACCACCATCGGCCCCCCTCCCTCCCTCTATTGTATTAAATCGTTGGTGGCACAGTGTGCCAACCACCATCGGCCCCCCTCCCTCCCTCTATTGTATTAAATCGTTGGTGGCACAGTGTGCCAACCACCATCGCCCCCCCCTCCCTCTATAGCAGTAACATTGGTGGCAGTGTGCGGTCTCAACAGTAGAAGATTCATACTTACCTGCTTGCTGCTGCGATGTCTGTGAACGGCCGGGAGCTCCTCCTACTGGTAAGTGACAGTTCTTTAGCAATGCGCCGCACAGACCTTTCACTTACCAGTAGGAGGAGCTCCCGGCCGGACACAGACATCGCAGCAGCAAGCAGGTAAGTATGAATCTTCTACTGTTGAGACCGCACACTGCCACCAATGTTACTGCTATAGAGGGAGGGGGGGGGGCGATGGTGGTTGGCACACTGTGCCACCAACGATTTAAAACAATAGAGGGAGGGAGGGGGGCCGATGGTGGTTGGCACACTGTGCCACCAACGATTTAATACAATAGAGGGAGGGAGGGGGGGCGATGGTGGGGGCACACTGTGCCACCAACGATTTAATACAATAGAGGGAGGGAGGGGGGGGCGATGGTGGGGGCACACTGTGCCACCAACGATTTAATACAATAGAGGGAGGGAGGGGGGGCCGATGGTGGTTGGCACACTGTGCCACCAACGATTTAATACAATAGAGGGAGGGAGGGGGGCCGATGGTGGTTGGCACACTGTGCCACCAACGATTTAATACAATAGAGGGAGGGGGGGCGATGGTGGGGGCACACTGTGCCACCAACGATATTCAAACTGGGGAGGGGGGGGGCTGCCCCCTGCTGCCTGGCAGCCCTGATCTCTTACAGGGGAATATGATAGTACAATTAACCCCTTTAGGTGCCGCACCTAAAGGGGTTAATTGTGCTATCATATCCCCCAGTAAGAGATCGGGTGCTGCCAGGCAGCAGGGGGCAGTCTTGTACAAAGTTTGTAGTGTATTCTAACCTGAAGCGTCCCCATCACCATGGGAACGCCTCTGTGTTAGAATATACTGTCGGATCTGAGGTTCACGAAGTAGCTCATATCCGACAGTATATTCTAACATAGAGGCGTTCCCATGGTGATGGGGACGCTTCAAGTTAAAATATACCATCGGATTGGAGAAAACTCCAATCCGATGGTATAAAAGAACTCCAGACTTTACATTGAAAGTCAATGGGGACGGATCCGTTTGAAATGGCACCATATTGTGTCAACATCAAACGGATCCGTCCCCATTGACTTGCATTGTAATTTAGGACGGATCCGTTTGGCTCCGCACGGCCAGGCGGACGCCAAAACGACTTTTTTTTCATGTCCGTGGATCCTCCAAAAATGAAGGAAGACCCACGGACGAAAAAACGGTCACGGATCACGGACCCACGGACCCCGTTTTTGCGGGCCTGTGAAAAAAAACTGTCGTGTGCATGAGGCCTAAGAGAAAAGCTGTGTTTTCTCCTCCTTTGGAATCCATTCCTGGCTTTGGTTTCTAAAACTGTGTAAAAAAAAAACTTAATGTGAAAACCTAGGCTTAGTGACACAGGTCAATAGGTCATACATAAATAGACATGGGGGGATTAATTGAAGATTAGACCATCACTTAGTAGATATATATAAGACGGCTCAACTGTTCAATGGAATGGTAGAGGTGCTGGTCTGCTGTTTTGACTCACCCAGTCAAAGGAATAACAGAAATAGTATAAAAGGTAGCAGCCACACTCTTATTTGGTATACAAGTCGTAGGATTTTATTTATATATTTAAAATTGGTTAAAATCTGGTATAGAATATGGTGTCTTTTGAGGGAGATGATGGGTGAAGATAGGGTGGTGGTAGTGGTGGGGTGTCCGGATACTAGGTGTGTGTACCGGATAGAATAGGGTTTGGGTTAGTGTGTGGTACCACTATAAGGTGGGTACCTATTAGGTAAAAGTTCAAATGGATCCGTATGGATAATAAAACAGTTTGTACAAAATCATAAAATTTAGGTGAAAATTTGCAAAAATACACAGTTCGGTTCCTGTGTGATCATAAGGTAAAATGGTGGAACTGTGAAATGTCAAGAGTGAAAGTCCTTTCTTCACCGATGTGTCAAAAATGGTCTCTCTGTTAGGCCCCTTTCACACGAGCGAGTTTTCCACGCGGGTGCAATGCATGACGTGAACGCATAGCACTCGCACTGAATCCTGACTCACTCATTTCAATGGGTCTGTGCACATGAGCGTTTTTTTTTTCATGCATCAGTTCTGCGTTGCGTGAAAATCGCAGCATGTTCTATATTCAGCGTTTTTCACGCAGCCCTGGCCCCACAGAAGTGGATGGAGCTTTGTGAAAAACTCATTGCATCCGCAAGCAAGTGCGGTTGCGATGCGTTTTTTTCACTGATGGTTGCTAAGAGATGTTGTTTGTAAACCTTCAGTTTTTTATCACGCGCGTGAAAAACGCATCAAAATGCATTGTACCTGTGCAGAAAAAACTGAACGCAATCGCAGACAAAACTGACTGAACTTGCTTGCAAAATCGTGCGAGTTTTACTGAACGCACCCTGAACGCATCCGGACCTAATCCGTCATGCTCGTGTGAAAGAGGCCTTAGGCCCCTTTCACACGGGCGAGTTTTCCGTGCGGGTGCGATGCGTGCGGTGAACGCATTGCACCCGCACTGAATCCTGACCCATTCATTTCTATGGGGCTGTGCACACGAGCGGTGATTTTCACGCATCACTTGTGCGTTGCGTGAAAATCGCAGCATGCTCCTCTTTGTGCGTTTTTCACGTAACGCAGGCCCTATAGAAATGAATGGGGTTGCGTGAAAATCTCATGCATCCGCAAGCAAGTGCGGATGCGGTGCGATTTTCACGCATGGGTTCTAGGTGACAGTCTATTCACTGTATTATTTTCCCTTATAACATGGTTATAAGGGAAAATAATAGCATTCTGACTACAGAATGCTTAGTATAATAGTGCTGGAAGGGTTAAAAATAATAAAAAAGTTAACTCACCTTCTCCTCTTGTTAGCGTAGATCCCGGTCTGTTCTTTAGCTGTGGACTGAATGACCTGAGGTGACGTCAGATCACATGCTCCAATCACATGGTCCATCACCGTGGTGATGGAGCATGTGATCTGACGTCATCAAAGGTCCTTTAGCCACAGCTAAAGAACAGACCGGGATCTACGCTAACAAGAGGAGAAGGTGAGTTAACTTTTTTATTATTTTTAACCCTTCCAGCACTATTATACTATGCATTCTGTAGTCAGAATGCTATTATTTTCCCTTATAACCATGTTATAAGGGAAAATAATACAATCTACAGAACATCAATCCCAAGCCCGAACTTCTGTGAAGAAGTTCGGGTCTGGGTACCAAACATGCGCGACTTTTCTCACGCGAGTGCAAAACGCATGACAATGTTTTGCACTCGCGCGGAAAAATCGTGCATTTTCCCGCAACGCACCCGCCTCCTATCCGGGCAAAAAACATGACGCCCGTGTGAAAGAGGCCTTAGGCCCCTTTCACACGGGCGAGTTTTCCGTGCGGGTGCGATGCGTGCGGTGAACGCATTGCACCCGCACTGAATCCTGACCCATTCATTTCTATGAGACTGTGCACACGAGCGGTGATTTTCACGCATCACTTGTGCGTTGCGTGAAAATCGCAGCATGCTCCTCTTTGTGCGTTTTTCACGTAACGCAGGCCCTATAGAAATGAATGGGGTTGCGTGAAAATCGCATGCATCCGCAAGCAAGTGCGGATGCGGTGCGATTTTCACGCATGGGTTCTAGGTGACAGTCTATTCACTGTATTATTTTCCCTTATAACATGGTTATAAGGGAAAATAATAGCATTCTGAATACAGAATGCTTTGTATAATAGTGCTGGAGGGGTTAAAAATAATAAAAAAGTTAACTCACCTTCTCCTCTTGTTAGCGCAGATGCCGGTCTGTTCTTTATCTGTGGGCTAAAGGACCTTTGATGACGTCAGATCACATGCTCCATCACCATGGTGATGGACCATGTGATTGGAGCATGTGATCTGACGTCACCTCAGGTCATTCAGTCCACAGCTAAAGAACAGAGTGGCATCTGCGCGAACAAGAGGAGAAGGTGAGTTAACTTTTTTATTATTTTTAACCCTTCCAGCACTATTATACAAAGCATTCTGTAGTCAGAATGCTATTATTTTCCCTTATAACCATGTTATAAGGGAAAATAATACAATCTTCAGAACATCAATCCCAAGCCCGAACTTCTGTGAAGAAGTTCGGGTCTGGGTACCAAACATGCGCGATTTTTCTCACGCGAGTGCAAAACGCATGACAATGTTTTGCACTCGCGCAGAAAAATCGCGCATTTTCCCGCAACGCACCCGCCTCTAATCCGGGCAAAAAACATGACGCCCGTGTGAAAGAGGCCTTAGGCTGAGTTCACACGAGCGTGACAGATTTGGTCCGGATGCGTTCAGGGTGCGTTCAGTTAAACTCGCACCATTTTGCAAGCAAGTTCAGTCAGTTTTGGCTGCAATTGCGTTTAGTTGTTCAGTTTTTTCCGCGCGGATGCAATGCGTTTTGATGCGTTTTTCACGCGCGTGATAAAAAACTGAAGGTTTACAAACAACATCTCTTAGCAACCATCAGTGAAAAACGCATTGCATCCGCACTTGCTTGCGGATGCAATGCGTTATTAACGCAGCCCCATTCACTTCTATGGGGCCAGGGCTGTGTGAAAAACACAGAATATAGAGCATGCTGCGATTTTAAAGCATTGCAGAAGTGATGCATGAAAAAAAATGCTCATGTGCACAGCCCCATTGAAATGAATGGGTCAGGATTCAGTGCAGGTGCAATGCGTTCACCTACTGCATTGCACCCGCGCGGAAATCTCGCCCGTGTGAACGCAGCCTTAGAGGGACTAAAAATAGTAAAATGTCCCAATAAGGCCTCTTTCACAGGAGCGTGTCCGGATAAGGTCCGAATGCGTTGCGGCAAACCCGCGCGAGTAGGTACGCAATTGCAGTCAGTTTTGACTGCGATTGCGTTCCGTTGTTCAGTTTTTATCGCGCGGGTGTAATGTGTTTTGCACGCGCATGATAAAAAGCTGAACTGTGGTACCCAGACCCGAAATTCTTCACAGAAGTTCAGGTTTGGATTAGGTGTTCTGTAGATTGTATTATTTCCCCTTATAACATGGTTATAAGGGAAAATAATAGCATTCTGAATACAGAATGCATAGTACAATAGGGCTGGAGGGGTTAAAAATAAATAAAAAATAATTTAACTCACCTTAATCCACTTGTTTGCGCAGCCGGCATCTTTTCTGTCTTGTTCTGTGAGGAATAGGACCTTTGATGACGTCACTACGCTCATCACATAGTGCATCACATGATCCATCACCATGGTTATAAGGGAACATAATAAAGATCGGGTCCCCATCCCGATCGTCACCTAGCAACCGTGCGTGAAAAATCGCACCGCATCCGCACTTGCGCACTTCACGCAGCCCCATTCACTTCTATGGGGCCTGTATTGCGTGAAAAACGCAGAATATAGAACATGCTGCGATTTTCCCGCAACGCACAAGTGATGCGTGAAAATCACCGCTCATGTGCACAGCCCCATCAAAATGAATGGGTTCGGATTCCGTGCGGGTGCAATGCGTTCACGTCACGCATTGCACCCGCACGGAAATCTTGCCCGTGTGAAAGAGGCCTAATAGAGGACTATTTTGCTGCAATAGGTAAAGAGGATTGCCTGATCAATATAGTCACATATAGTTGCTTTGATATGTTGTTTTGCAGGCAAAGTATATAGTGAGTGGGACTGGTGTTCTGAGCCTGGGTGCGGCGTCCCGCACTGTCTCTGGCTCAGAAGTCACTTACCCACCGACCACGGCTGTTGTCTGTAGGTGTCCCGGACTGGTTGTTCGTGCAGTGCGGCTCTTTGCCTTGCAGCGTCCCTCGTGGTTCCTGGGCACGTGTAGCACGTCTGGTAGGTGACGTAATTTTAAATATATTAATAAAATCCTACGACTTTCATACCAAATAAGAGTGTGCCTGCTACCTTTTATACTAGACCATCACTTAGCTGCATACATATAGAAACAAAAACACTTTGGGGGGAATTTATCATGCGGGGAATATCTGAAGTCAGTTTTGCTTGAGTTTGCATTGGCGTACTTTATGCCACATTTATCAAATGTCGCACGTTGTTTGATAAATTTGTCTTATCCTTAAACCTATTACTTTTGTCTAGAAAAGCTCCTCCTGTTTTCCTACTCCACCCTCCTACTGGAGTGAAATTGTGATTTTTTTAAAACTTTTTAAGAATATCTCAGTGATAAATCTAGAGTGAAACTCATTAACATAGCAAATCAATCAAACTTCAGTCAACGGTCTAAAAGTCTAAGGCCTCTTTCACACGGGCGTCATTTTTTTTGCCCGGATAAGAGCCGGGTGCGTTGCGGGAAAATGCGCGATTTTTTCTGCGCAAGTGCAAAACATTGTCATGCGTTGCACTCGCGTGAGAAAAATCGCGCATGTTTGGTACCCAAACCCGAACTTCTTCATAGAAGTTCGGGCTTGGGATTGATGTTCTGAAGATTGTATTATTTTCCCTTATAACATGGTTATAAGGGAAAATAATAGCATTCTGAATACAGAATGCATAGTAAACCAGCGCTAGAGGGGTTAAAAAAAAATAAAAAAATTTTTAACTCACCTTAGTCCACTTGCTCGCGAAGCCCGGCATCTCCTTCTGTCTCCGCTGCTGATGAACAGGACCTGGGGTGAGCTGCTCCATTAAATACAGGTTAAGGACCTTCGATGACGTCACTCCGGTCATCACATGGTACGTCACATGATCTTTTACCATGGTGATTCACCATGGTAAAAGATCATGTGATGACCGGAGTGACGTCATCGAAGGTCCTTAAGCTCTATTTAATGGAGTAGCTCACCCCAGGTCCTGTTCATCAGCAGCGGAGACACAAGGAGATGCCAGGCTTCGCGAGCAAGTGGACTAAGGTGAGTTAAATTATTTTTTATTTTTTTTTAACCCCTCTAGCGCTGGTTTACTATGCATTCTGTATTCAGAATGCTATTATTTTCCCTTATAACCATGTTATAAGGGAAAATAATAATGATCGGGTCTCCATCCCGATGGTCTCCTAGCAACCATGCGTGCAAATCGCACGGCATCCGTACTTGCTTGCAGATGCCATCCGATTTTCACACACCCCATTCACTTCTATGGGGCCTGCGTCACGTCAAAATCGGAAAATATAGAGCATGCTGCGATTTCAACTGAACGCACAAGTGATGCGTTAAAAACATCGCTCATGTGCACAGTCCCATAGAAATGAATGGGTCAGGATTTAGTGCGGGTGCCATACGTTCGCCGCACGGATCGCACCCGCACGGAAAACTCGCCCGTGTGAAAGGGGCCTAAGGGTACTTTTACACTTGCGGCAGAGTGATCCGGCAAGCAGTTCCGTCGCTGGACCAGCCTGCCGGATCCGGCAATCTGCATGCAAACGAACAGCATTTGTAGACGGATCTGGATGCCTCTCACCAATGCATTGCAAGGACGGATCTGTCTGTCCGTTTGTTATACGGACAAATGGATCAGTTTCTATTTTTTTCAGATTTTTAAAGGTGCAGACCGGAAGGACGGATGCGACATTGCAGTATTTTGAATGCCGGATCCGGCACTAATACATTCCTATGGAAAAAAATGCCGGATCCGGCATTCAGGCAACAGTTTTTTTGGCCGGAGATAAAACCGTAGCATGCTGCGGTATTATCTCCGTCCTGAACAGTCAAAAAGACTGAACTGAAGACATCCTGATGCATCCTGAACAGATTTCTCTCCATTCAGAATGCATGGGGATAAAACTGATCAGTTCTTTTCCGGTATAGAGCCCCTAGGACGGAACTCTCTGCCGGAAAAGAAAAACGCTAGTGTGAAAGTACCTTAAGGTCGCTTTCAGACGAGCGAGTGTCATGCTCTGGAGATGCAGCGCAGCACCCGTCCTGAACTTCCAGCACTGCCGGGGTCGCATAGCATTATATTGATTTATGAAGCTATGTAACCCTTACAGCTCTGGAATGTATTGGATAACACTGACAGCAAAATCAGGGCTTTTGTCTCAAACATAGAATGGTATAAAGTATTTCATCATTACTGACCATGGATGGGCCACGTCTGACACAGCATTTTTATGGTGAACATGGGCCTTACTAGGGTATATAGAAAGAGCTTCAGCTTCATGAGATCATTACTTTATTTTTGGCTCAAATTGATATGTAGATCATCATGTCAATGTACCTTATTTGTCTTGAGCTCAGTAAGGCTATTTTCACACTGCCGTTTCAGGGTCCAGCCTGTGAAATCCATTCAGGGCTCTCACAAGTAGCCCCAAACGGATCAGTTTAGCCCCAATGCATTCTGAATGGATAAGGATCCGTTCAGAATGCATCACTTTGGCTCCGTTCTGCCTCCATTCTGCTCTGGAGGTGGGCACCAAAACGCTGCTTGCCAAACGTATCCGTCCTGACTTACAATAGAAGTCAATGGGAACGGATCAGTTTACATTGACACAATATTGGTGCAATTGTAAACGGATCCGTACCCCATTGACTTTCAATGTAAGTCAGTACGGATCCGTTTGACTTACACTTAGACTTAGACTTTTTTTTTACTTAGTTATGCAGACGGATCCGTACTGAACGGATACCAGCGTTTGCATTTATAGGTGTGGATCTGTCTGTGCAGATACCAGACGGATCCACACCTAACGCAGGTGTGAAAGTAGCCTAAGAGGGTACCAGCCTTCTCAGAGAAAGAGGAACAGCTAGCGCTGGCCTTTCCTTATCAGTGACCTCCACAGCAGCCCTCCCCTTTAACAGTGACCTCCACAGCAGCCCACCCCTTTAACAGTGACCTCTACAGTGGCCGCCCCTTTATTAGTGACCTCCACAGTACCCCATTTCCTTAACAGTGATTTCCACAACATCCGTCCCCTTAACAATGGCCTCTACAACAATCTGCCACTTAACACTGACCTCTATAGCGGACCATCCCCTTAACTGTAACCTCGACAGCAGCCTGCCGCTAGGGTGGCCAGAGGTCCAGTTTAAGGCAGGACAGTACAGCTTTCAGACTCCCTGTCCTCCGTCCGGCGCAGGACCTGGACGAACACAGGGATGTTATTTTGAACGGCTCACTCTCAGACAGCAGCACTGTTCTGTGTGAGTGTGAGCTGCAGGGAGAAAGTCATCCTCCCTTTCACCCCTGCAGCTGACAGAAGTTGATTTTACCTTAATTTGTTCAATCCCCATCGGCTGTGGAGTGGGAGGGGGTGTGGCTTAGCGGGACCTGGGGGTGGGGTTTTTAAGTCCGTTTTTTGAGGGTGGCCTGATTGGCTGAGACCTCCACAGCACTCCGCTCCCTTAACAGTGTCATCCACAGCGCCCTGCCCCTTTAAAGCTAACCTGCAGCAGTGAAGAAAAATGGCTGAGTTGTTATGGAAACCAGGTTTAAAACTGTGTGTATGTGGAGTTTAAGTGCCTGCGAGCTTCTATTGGCTGATAAAGGACATGTGACCGTGTGTATGGAAGTTGGGATATGAAGAGAAAGACTCGCAGGCTTGTATTGGCTAATGCAGGTAATTTTGGGGGAATATCTAAGACCTAGAGAGCTGTGACCCCCTCCCCCAAGATTTCTTTCCAGGTAGCAAGGGATGTGTGTGTATACCAAGTT
Source organism: Bufo gargarizans (assembly GCF_014858855.1). Classification (NCBI taxonomy): domain Eukaryota; kingdom Metazoa; phylum Chordata; class Amphibia; order Anura; family Bufonidae; genus Bufo; species Bufo gargarizans. Next base: position 529,983,852 of record NC_058082.1, on the reverse strand, counting down.
TCGTTAAAATTGACGCCTACATTCACACATACATCCTATATATATATATATATATATATATATATATATACACGCATACACAAGGTTGGACTGGCCCACTAGAGTACCAGAGGACCATCTGGTGGGCCCAGTCTATGAAGCCATAAAGGGCCCCAAAGGTTAAAAAAAAACAATTACACCTGGAGCTGCCCTTTGAGCTAATCACTATCCACTAGGGTCTATGTCTAAGGTTTTGAATCAATTACACATCAGTTTCGATAAGTGTGTGGCCCAGCAACTAATGTATTCTGGTGGGCCCAAGAAACCCCAGTACGATGCTATATATATATATATATATATATATATATATGAAAAAATACGGCAGCACTCCAAAGTTGTGATGAAACTAAGTGGATAGTTTATTAACTCATCTAGCAGCAACGTTTCAGCTCTCTCAATGGAGCCTTTGTCCAGCTGAATCAACATGGGCTTCCTAGCAATTATATATCATTAATCTATCACATACAGAGTAAGTAGTTCAATCGTGAATCGCCTGTATGGTCCTTCTATTCAACCGCCAGTGTGACTGCTCCAAATATTTGACCAATCAGTCATGTCCTACAAGAAAAACAGAGGAGAGAACAAAATTATAAAAATGGCACATGTTATTTCCCACACATTAAAGTTTCCGAGCAAAGAAGTACATCAGTGGTGGAGACTGTCTAAATTACTTTAAATTCCACATTTAGACCCTTGGGTTTCAGTGTCCCCAATGTATAGATGCAATAAAGCTATCTACTTTAACAATATAGTCCTATCAACTCCACGTCTCAGAATGGGTATTTGTTCTAAAATTCTAAAACGTAGGTCTCGTTCGGAATGTTTAGCCTCAGTGAAATGTTTTGATACTGGTAGATCTAATTTCTGCTTCCTAATGGAATATCTGTGTTGGCTTAACCGGGTTTTTAAATTCCAGGTAGTTTCACCCACATAAAATAGATGGTACGGGCAAATCAATAGATAAATCACATAGGCTGAATCAGACGTTAAGCATCGTTTAATTGTTATCGTTTTACCCGAGGAGGGATGGACAAATGAATCACCATGTAACATAAGAGTACAGTTGACACAATGGGCAGCAACCTAAGTATGTGTCACAAGTTACTTTAGAGGATATTTCACAAGTCTGTCACCCAAATTGCGATTTCTGCGATATGAACACAGAGGGGGAGCTTTGAATTCTTCAATAGTCTCAAAATTACTGCTAAGTATTCTCCAGTGCTTTTTCAAAATGGCAGAGATATGGCCACTATCTGTATTGTGATCTGACACATAAGCAATTCTCACTTTTGATTGTTTAGATTCAAAAGAACCTTTTAAAATCTCTTCTTTACTCAGAGATTATTTGTTTCTAGATTTTCTGAAATCAGTTTCTTTGGGGCCGGTGATGACACACGGATTTACTGTGGCCTCGCCAGCCGTACAAAGTGTAAATTGTGGGGCAGCAAGCTAATAGGTTCACTCATGGTCCAATCGCGTAATTTTGCAGTGCTCGGACGTAATACAAGGGGCGGGATAGGCAGGAGCATGCGCTCTGAGCGTTGTCGAGCGAGCGGCCATCTTTAATGTGGTTTCTATACTTCTAGTTATATTCCAGTGTCTCGCAAGAGCATGGATAGTGGCGCATGCGCAAGCCGCTTTTACGGACACCAAGTTTGTTCTTACATGGTATCGAGACCATGTGTGACTGCTCCATATGATTTTAAGGTTCTAATCAATTTTTAATCAGTACTCACTGGGCACAATTATGTAGGTTTATTGATAATTATGTACATGGAACACTAATATTATTTTAATAATTGTTTGCACTTTATATTTATTATCACTAAAAAATGATGATATCACAATATTTTTATAGATGAATTATGCTTTTTAATGTCGTCTTTACGTTTATAACCTGTTTTATTGATTAATCATGTAAATTTATTGTGTGTATATTGCTTGCACTATTTATATATGGCACTGTGCTCATGTTGATTCAGCTGCACAAAGGCTCCATTGAGAGAGCTGAAACGTTGCTGTCAGATGGGTTAATAAACCATCCACTTATTTTCATCACAACTTTGGAGTGCCGCCGTCTTTTTTCATATACATTTACATGGGACCTTGGTCTCAGGTCCTTGGAAGAATTTGCACCCGCCATCAATGTGTGCTGCTTTTTTTTATTTTCATATATATATATATACACATACATACATACATACATACATACATAAAAAATAGTGGTAAATAATTTAGCCAGGTTACATCTGCAGATATGACCCTGCAGCCCTGCATCTATGCTATCGTTAGATGCAATTTGATGTGTAGATCGCTATACCAGGCTCCCTAGGTCCCAAAGGATTCAATACGGATTTTATTTTTCATTCTGCAAAGAACATTTGCTAAACTGGAAAGAGTGCTGGTTCATGCCCTGACAATATAGCTTAAAAAAGCAGATCCAAATATAAATGTACAGCCTCTGGCAATTTTCATACCCTCACCTTAGATAATCAGCTGTTTTCTAACTTCTATTTGGCACGTACAAGTCAGTGAACACAGCATAGCACGTATTAAACATTACCACTGACAAAAGAAAGAAAGCTAGTTATAAGAGAACGCTCTGAAGCATATGTGTATACTATATCCTCCCTGACAATATAGTCTCCATGAAACATCATGAGCAGGATATTCAGGAACCAAATCTTTGTCTAGCTATTTTCTATTAAATACTGCTATTTAGTTCACAATTTGCAGACGTGTGAATAAATCACCATGAAATGGGTACATATGGGACAATGTTTCCCTATACTGTAAAATATAAGGATATTAGAAGTCACTGAGTTATATGACCACATAATGGCCTTGACAGCTAAAATAAAAAGAGCTCCACAGTGCACACTGTATATTTCTAAAATAATGTCCTAGCAAGAGTGATTAATATTGCACTCACCTTATGACACCGTGCACAGTCCCGCTGTAGGCTTGGTATCTTAATAATCCTGGTTCCACCACTGCTTTGCCCATTCACTAGGGTCATAGCTAATTACATCCATAATGTATAATGTATGAGACAGACATCAAGAACCCGGGGCACTTTCTGCACAGATAGAAGCACATATAAAGGTACGTGAAAATTAAGCAATCAGGGCCTCTATTAGATACCAAGTTTTACGACACCAAACATGCACTGTCCTGATGAAGGCACAGGTTCGGTGCCGTAAAGCAGTTTTCCAATAGGGTTTTATTCAAAAGTTGCACTGTTCGGCTTGTTCAGAAAATTGTTCATGGTTCCCCATTCTGCCGAACCTGCAAAGGAAAGATGACTTTTACCTGCATTCCGGCACTGGCTCCCCACTCCTCCTGCAGTCCTGCGGCGATGCTCCATTGATGTCAACATCTGGTTTGATATCACAGTAGCCAGACCCTGGCCATTAAAGTGTCTGGATTCCCTTGTGTCCCTTGGACACCACCATGGCAAGGGATCGGCTGCAGCAATGTCAAACTGGATGTTGACAATTGACATCAATGGAGCCCTGTGGAGCATCGCAGGTCTGCAGGAGTAGGAGTGGGGAGCCAGCGCTGGGAAGCAGGTAAGTCAACTTTTCTTTGCAGGTCTAACAGAATGGGGGAGTTGCCAAATCCCTCTGTCCCCCATTGTTGCACAACCTATTTAAAGATTATTCAGGAGAGAAGAGAGGAAATGGATTTAATTGTGAATGGTATTCTGCAGCTTGCTATGTACTGTGATACACAGAAGCTGCAGAAACTGAACAGTGCTAAATTTTTTATAAAACTAAGTAATGGAAGTATTTTTTACATTTGTGGGGTCGCGGATCTGGCATCTTGCCATTCAGTTCAATGGTTGCAGAGGTACACAAAGATGGTTCTTCGTGCAACAGTGTAGTCCCAGCCTTAAACAAGAATATTACGTGACAGTCAGTCAATGATTGACAAAATTTCCTCCAAAAGTTCTCTCTGACAGACAGCTTGTTGTAAATCTTCCAGGTAGGATGATGCCCAGAGGGCCAGCAAAGCCATTATCTTAGCCATCAGCCAGATACATAAAGATCTGATGCTCTCAGCATTAATTAATGTAGGAGCACCAGGCACTTATGCACCTGGGCAGCGGCCGTAGGTGCCCTCTTGATTTGAACTGTGTGATCATCCTATGGACAATGACACTGCTTCATACTGTGGCACAGGCAGCAGCATTTTGTGGTGCATTTGGTTTTGCAGAGGCTGCATTGTGGTATTGCTTGTACTGCCTTCTTCTGTTGTCCTGTCATCTGTCAATTTGGACCCACATACAACATGGGGCCATTTTTAGTTTTTTTCCAGGACCACTTTAATTTCCCAGTCCTCCCTGACTCCAAATAATCTTAGAAAATAACATGATCATTTTTACAGGAAAAGATATATCACAGTAACTTCACTCTTTGGGAGACAGTGAGTACTGTATCTCTTCATGGAGAGTGCATAGTAGGTGTACATGGACTTAGAGATCAACCTTTTAAACAGGCTTCGAGACATAATCTAGGATTATAGTTAGAGATGAACGAATCGAAGTTGACAAATACGAATTTCCTCACGCTTCGTGGTAACAAATCAAATTTTTTCCTAAAATAGCTGCTGAACGTGTTAGGACATGGAGCAAAGAACTCTGGGAACGAGGGATCACCCACAATGCCATGCATGCAGCCAATCAGCAGCCAGCCAGCTCTGTGGTGTCACAGCCCTATAATTAGCCTCAGCCATCTTGGATTCAGCCATTTTCCAGTGTACTTAGTGCAAGGAGAGAGACGTCAGCAGGCGCTAGGGACAGTGTTAGAAAATACCTTAAAACTTTTATTTTGCTGTATAGAAGTTCAGGGAAAACATAGGGATGAATCATTCCACAGTATTAAAGCAGAACAGGGTTCAGTAGGGGAGTTTACAGCCTGGGTAATAGGAACAATCCTATTACACCTTTCTGCACTGACTGCGGATCCAAATTGCCATTATACAGCTCTGTAATTCCAGCAAGCCGTTCTTGTTATTGGGGTGCAAGTGCTGTTTGATACAGCTATTAACAGGGTTTATTACAAAGAAATATTTATATGTCTTATTTGCCCTTGTGCGGTACAGTTATACTGAATGTTCTAAAGCATTTTTTGGCTTGTATTAGTGGGGGGAAAAGGGCTTATTAGCTGTTGTGTGGTGAAGTGAGAAAATTACAGCCCTTTTTGGCGTGTATTAGTGGCAATGAGCAGGAGCAGCCAGAGGAGCTACAGGGCGATGAGGAAGACGAGGCAGAGGAACCAGACTCACCATGGCAGTATGCAGTGGAGAGGGAGGCAGGGAGTCCCTCCGAGTCACTTGTACAAATGGGCTGATGCATGCTCACTAGCTTGCGTAGTAACAGTAGAATTGTCACCATTCGGCAGAGGGATGACTTCTGGCTCTCCACCTTGTTGGACCCTCGCTACTGGTCCTAAATGGGGGCCTTACACCCGCTAAGAGAGAGGTCAAACTGAACTACTATAGAGACATCCTATGTAGTCAGTTGGCTGCTGTCTATTTGCGCCATCCTCTCGCAGATCTGACCATGGGGCTCCTCTGCACTCACGTTCCTCTGCCATGGCTGCTGTGGCACGGTGGGGGGGGGGGGGGGGGTAGGAACAGCTTCATCAGCAGCAACTTGAGTCTAGAGTTGCTGATGAGCAGCTTTCTTCACCCACCTAGTGAAGAAACTACTCACCAGCAGCAGCAGTTAGACCTGAACCAGCAGGGGGTGGCGTACTTGGATAGCACCCTGCCACCCCACATTGAAGATCCGCTGGACTACTGGGCAGCCAAACTGGATTTGTGGCCGCAACAGGTAGAATTTCTCCCTGGAAAAGCTGTTCTGCCCGCCCAGTATCGTGGCATCAAAGCGGGTGTTTAGTGCGGCAGGGGCCATAGTTACCCCAAGAAGAACTGTTGCCACCCTCCCAACTTCATGACTGGGCCACTATTTTTCCTTTCAGCCTGGCTGACATCATCATTTATTTGACCATTCTTCTGATCTGTCTGAAGGAAGGAAAAATGAGATGCACAACGGATCCTGTTGTCATGGACACTCCCGTGACAGGTGCCAGGAGATCAGAGAGGCTGGCAACATATGGGTTAATCTGACAGGTTCCTTGTGGATCATTTGTGTCTGTGTTGTTTTGGTAATGACCATACCTCTTGCAGGTGTTGTTGGTTTAGTCATTTAACTTCCCCTATTTATTACTGCTTACCCCTTCTGGGGGTGCGGTTTATAGCTTCAGTTTCTGGATTCTAGCCTGCTGGTTGTTGGATCTCAGTTGAACTCCTGGCATTGCCTTTTCTCCACATGAAATTAAGTGTCATCTTCCCTATTTGTAATTTGTTTGTTGTATTTCCCTGTCTTTTGTTTCTAGGCCTGAGGGAGACTCCTGTTTATCCTTCTGGTGGAGGAATAGGTTGTCTCAAGTCCTGTTACTATACCATGGCCCTACAGGATGTGTTAGGGCTCTAGATTCCTGTGTATGAACTTTCCTACCATCGAGGTCAGTTCATACTAATAGGTAGTCAGGACTTAGATTAGGGTTTTCCAGGAGGTAACCTTATCCTTTACCTAGTTCACAGGACTAATTTCTATCCCCTTTCCTACTATGCTCGGTGTGGAGTTTCCCACCCACACGGCATCCATGACACCTGTCTATGTAACAGCTGTAAAGCCTGCATGACATGGTCCCTATTTTGCTTTAGAATTGAATGATTTTGTAGCAAAAATCAGGAGTGGGAACAAAACACAGAAGATATGCAATATTCCATTCACGTGTCATTTCTGTTTTGGATCCACTCCTGTTTTTTTGGGCTTTAGCAATACTGATGGATTTCTGACTAAATGCTGACCGAGTGAAGACAGATGCTCCACAGACAGGATCCGTTTTTTGATGTTTATTGTTCTGATGGATCAGAGGAAGGTCAAAATAATCAGTGACATCAACACAAACTTATTGCCGACACCCTCTCCACTCGGTCGGGGGGGCTCTACTTGTATACACGTTTAATAGAACAGGTTCTGTAGACATATATGTGGAATCAGCTGCCAACAATGTAAAAGGAGTCCGCTTCTTTTTGACCCTAACATTGACCTGTAAGGCTGATTTCACACTTTAGTTATTTGGTCAGTTTTGGCCCCATAACTGCCAAAATAAGTGAAGTGTGCAGTGATTCTAAGAGCGACGCCTGTCATCTGCCTGTCATACTGACTCACAGTATTGTTTCAGCACCACAGCAAACTCCCTATGTGTGTTACTGCAAGGCACAGTGTTTTACACCACTATAAAGGCTCTCTGCAGCCAGGAAATATCTTTTTTTTTTACGCAATTCGCCGCAAATAAATTCGGATCAAACCACATTTTTTTGAAAAAATTCAGAGAATTGGCCAAATTGAATTTTTTAGAAATTCGCTCATCTCTAATTATAGTACAGCCAGTACAACATCTGCAGACATCTGTATCAGGGTGATTTCCCCTTATCAGTGTAGAGCAGAAAATAATGGCCTAACTTAAGCCAGTTCACTCTGCTTTGCCCTGATGTGGTGCAATCACCGTGAAACAGTTTAGCTATAATCCTGGTTTAGCTATAATCCTAAATTATGTCTCAAGGCCTGTTTAAAAGGTTGAGCATTGCCTTATAGGATAGCTACCTTACATATAGTAACATCAAAGGCTCCGCTTTCTTTTCCTTTTTGGAAAGAGCTAATTACTGTAGGATTTCTTCAAGAGATGTTTTTTTTCTTTACACATGTACAGGGTGGTATATACATTTTATTGACTGGCAGCTGGTATTTCTGTACGGTTCTGAGTAATTTGCTCTATAAACTTAAATGCCAGCTTAATTGTAACCATAGCTAAGTATTTTAGAAATACTAAAAATGATGAGAGAGGACACGTCAAGATACCTACTCAAGCTGTAAACAGCAAGAACAAGCTGGCACTAAGATAAAACATTGACAGCACATCTTTAAATGTAAGTATGGAGATTTAGCTACTTGTGAACTACTAAAACCGTAATGCAGGTTCATATCGATGGGTGGTAAGTATATGCCTCTAACAAGAACTGATCTTCTTATCTTTCCTCTTTTCACATATTTTTTTATCACCTTATAAAATGTGTTGTCAAGCGGTGTCCGGCTGGGATTTCTTGGGTCTGCCACAGGAAATGATTCTGGGGCCAAGAAAGATATATATATATACAGTAGAGACCAAAATTTTGTAGAGACCAAAATTTTCATAGTCATGAAAATAAAGAAAACTCTTTGAATGAGAAGGTGTGTCCAAACCTTTGGTCTATACTGTATATATTTTAACATAATGGAGTAAAACCTTCTACATTTGGTAGGCAAGCTTTGTTTGCCTTCAGCTGGATTTAATAACTAGATGTGAGAAAGGTTAAAGAGGCTCTGTCACCAGGATCAAATCTGGTAGGGTTGATGAAGCTGAGTAAAACGACCTTTCTTTGGAGTGTAGGTGCTAGCGTTCAGGAGAAATTTGCACGTTTATTTTTATGCAAATGATCTATTGGAGCACCAGGAGGCGGGCTTATGCAGTTTGAGCACCGCTAAATAGATGCCCCTGGTGCTACATACTGATGCCTCCATCTTTATAAACATGCCCCCTCCCCTTAGATTGACAGTGCTAGATGCGAGCTTAGCACTGATCTCTTACTTCTGCACATTGGTTCCCTAGCACAACATGTGTGCACCACGTCTTCTGCTGCTTGCTGAGCAGCGAAGAGGATTAGTGTGTGCTGGTAACGTCACTAAACAGGAAAGTGGAGGCGCTGTTAGCTTCATCTGCAGTCACTGGTGCATGCGCACTAATAATTTTTGCTGCTCATCAAGTATCAGATGTGGTGTGCACACGCCATGCTAGGGAACTAGTGCACAGGTGTGAGAGAGCAGCGCTAGACTCACATCTAGCGCTGTGAATCTAAGGGGTGCATGTTTATATTTTGAGACAGATAGTTATAGCTCACAAAATAGTTAATTAATATTTACCATATGTCCTCTTTATGTTGTCTTGATGAAGGGCTGGATTCTGTAGCCCGAAACATGTAACTACACCTTTTTCCTGTGATTTTGGTGGATTTTATATGATGAGCCAATAAAGAACTATTTTTTACTCCACAAGAAGCTGGATTCTCGCTTTCTGTTGGGTCCTCTTTATGTTGGCATCATTGTTCAATCCTGCTTTTTTTATAGAGGGTAAAAGGTTTATACGTTTTCAACCCAAAAAGTGGCCTTCAGAAGCCCTATATGTGGGCATATACTGCTGTTTGGGACACAGCAGCACTCAGAAGGGAAGGAATGACATCCAAATTTTTTAACATGGAATTTGCGGAAATGTTTTTTAGGAGCCATAACTTTTTATTTTTTTGTTAACTGAGCCGTGTGAGCGCTAATTTTTTATGGGCCAAGTTGAATAAACTTCATTCTGGGGGTTCATATGATTATGGCAATGTGAAATTCATAGTTAATTATGTTTTACAACTTTTGCTTTATAAATCACTTTTTTAATAAACAATCTGTAGTATTTTGCATCGCATATACTAACATTCATAACATTTTTATTTTTCTGTCAACATAGCAGTGTAAGGGCCTGTTTTTGCAGGTAAGGGTGTAGTTTTTATTGGTACAATTCTGGGTTACATATCACTTTTTGATAGCTATTTATTTCATTTTTTGGGAGGTGAGGTGGCCAAAAGATGCAATTCAGTTTTATTTTTTATAAAGGTACAACATACATTATATATGATATGTTAATTTTATTCTGCGGGTTGATATGAATATGGCAGTACCAAATTTCTTTACTTGTACTTCATGTTTTACTACTTTTCTATCATAAAATAACTGCGCCATGCGCCATAAAGTATTTTGGATTCATAACTTTTTTACTTTTCTTTAGAGACAGCTGTGTGGGGGCTTGACATACAATGGTCTGATTGGTGGTACAAATTTACTGCATTAGTTATCTATTACAGTGTATTAAACTTGGTAGTTACACTGATACTTAGCCTGACAGGTTTCAATTCTTGGCAGACCATAGCAACCATCGGGGCCCTGCCATTGCATGGCAAGAGCCCCCTCCCTCTGTAAACCCCTTAGATGCAGCGATTGCTAAGGACAGTAGCATCCAAGGGGTTAAACGGCCAGGATCACTACTAGCTCCAATCAGCGTTGCAGCAAGGTGTCAGTTCCTGGTGGTAGCCTCAAACTGTTCAATCAGTGCTTTTTCATAATACGATTCTTATCTATTGCTGTGTTTGCTCTCCATAATGCTTTTCTAGAAAAGAGACATGCAAGCTTGTCTCCTTTGCAAAACGAAAACTGTATGATACCAGGAATTCAGCTCTTTCTGGGTAACTACCCATTAACAGAGTTAAGGAAAGAAACTTTGCTTAATAAATCAGATGCATCTATGCCCTTCTGTGTGCAGAAAATGAAGTCTATGCCAGTTACAGGCTGGCGTAGATTTCAGCTACAACTTCTGCCACTTTCCTGCAAAAGTTATAACAAATCCAGCGGGCCGTGTGAAGACCCTTCCCTCTCGCTAAGCCCCTTTCATTTTCTCTGCACATCGAAAAGCTTAAAAAATTTGGTCCACATATTGCAGCGCCATAATTTGCGACTTCTTTACACCACTACGGTGGCGTAAAGATATTGATAAACGTCGCCCTCTATCTTTCTCTGTCAGAATCCATTTGTTTCCTTACATCTGATGGCATTAGATGCAGAACTTGCTAAGAGCTGATTTGCATAGTCTCTTATGACCTGCAAAACAATAGGGTTGTGCTAAAGTATGATAAGTAAAGGTGATAACAGGAAAGTTCATAAAGAACAAAATAAATAATAAGGCAACCTCTTGTAACTCTGACCAAAGTCCAAGTGAAACATGCTAAATAACCAGGGAATACATTACAAAGATGTTAAATAACATAGCATGTGGAATGGTAATGGGAATATTTAATTGGATCTCCCATCTGGCCACTTTTTAATAATGTTGCTGGCAAGCATCCATATTTCTCACAGTACTACCAGAAAGTAAGAAAATCCATTACATGGGAAAAGGCCTGGCTTTCAAGCTACAAACATATATTTGGCAGAATATAAACTCTCAGTGATTCTAGCACCTCTGCCCCATGGGCATCATCACATTATAATATTGATATAGACTTGCGAGTTGTGAACTAAGATGGGAAATACATTTATGCTCTGTAAAACTAAATGTCTCTTTTTGACAGTATAAAATGTGTAATGGGGAGACAAATAATGAATTACTACTACAGGAATTTAAAGTGAATCTCCACCTCTTATCATCATGTTTCTAAGTTCAAAATTCTGTTCATTTAAATTAGTAATTTCTTCATACATCTTTATAGTGGCTGGAGATTTATTTTTCTAATAGGTAGCACCCCTGCCAATCTGATATTTCAATCTGTGGCTCTCCTGCTGATATGAATCTCTAGAACAGGCATCCTCAAACTGCGGCCCTCCAGCTGTTGTAAAACTACAACTCCCACAATGCCCTGCTGTAAGCTGATACCTGTTCGGGCATGCTGGGAGTTGCAGTTTTGCAACAGCTGGAGGGCCGGAGTTTGAGGATGCCTGCTCTAGAAGGTGCTACACACTGTCAGTAGTGGGAGATCTTAGGTTGTAGACCACTGGCTGAAAGGAATTGTGTACTTTGTAGTGTTTGTCAAAGCAGCCCAAGGCTAGGCTCACATCTTGATTGAAAAAAAAACAAAGCATGTAGCAAGATATTCTCCAATAAAATATGTACACATCAATGGAACTCGATGAATCCTATAGTCACAGTCACATAGTCACATAAGTTCAAAAAACAGGTCTGTCAAGTTAAACCTTTGTCACATTAATTATATGACATTGTTAGATTACTTACGGTACATTGTTTCACTCCTTGAGCTCCCTTATGGTTGTTTCAGCATGGCAGCCTTTTACCTAAGGAGCCTTAGGTATGTTTCATATGATCATTGTGGATCTCCCTGATGAGCCCCCTGGCTTATTCCTGTGGAGGAAATGCGTTAGCCTGGAGTTTGTATTGGTGTCTAGATAGGGCCAAAAGATGGTGGTTTATGTGAACATTACAGATATTTTACCCAAACTTTTACATTTATAGATGCAACTGTATACTTACCTTGATAATCATAGTCTAATAAGGTCCCTTCTATGTCCCCCCCTCACTGGTTGCATCTCGGGATTGCCCCATTTAGTTTAGGCCTTTCTAGGGGCAGAGCTAAACACAGTGGGGTCGTCCTTGTCAGGGTGGGAGTTCCACCTTAGGTGGGGCAACTAGGGTCACAATAGGATAGGGTCATGACTGGGGTAATCCTGATTCTTGGAAAAGTTTTTATCCTATTTATTTAATCCAATAAAAGTTAAGTTTTATAGGGGATCCTTATTCTGTGATTTTTCTTACCACTTCTATTCCTTTCGGTTTATCTTGGTTTCCTGATAGCCTAAGGTCACTTTAGATGGGACGATACAGCAGACGATTGTTAGGAAGCACCTGAGAATTAGTGGAGGAGACCGCAGTATGGCTCCACTAAATGCACAACTTTCCAAATCACTGGCCCTGGAAATGTTCCCATTTAGGCTTGTGGACACTGAGGCCTTCCGCAGCCTGATGTCAGCTGCCGTCCCTCGTTGCGCAATCACCAGCCACCACTATTTTTCTGCCGTGCCCGCCTTACACCAGCATGTGTCAAGATCTTGTGCCTGCGTCATCGGCGCAGGCGTATTGAGGATGGAGCGGCCGAGCGAGCGTCCGCCTCTCAGTGCGCCTGCGCCGACTGAATACCGTTACGGCGCAGGCGTGAGATCTTGATAGCAGACAGGGCTAGCCAGAGGATGATCCCGTTCGCTGGCCCTGTCAATCAACATGCGGAGAAGGCGCCTTTAGGACAGGAGGATGCGGCTGCTACCAGCAAGTAGCCGCCCTACTTGCTGGTAGTAAGGTAATTTGCATATTTTAAAAGTACTTTTTTAACAGAATCTACTGAACCGAAATGATTAATTAGATTATGTATGCATAAGTAAACAAAACAAAAAAAAACGGTTTAGTGGGGTGACAGAAGCCCTTTAAGGGCTATGTACACTTTGGTAGCATTTTATTTTTACTATTATTGTCTTGTACTCATTTTGAGTTAAAAATAATTTTTTTAATTGGTCTATATCAAAAATATTGTTTTAAATTAGAGGTGCAAAAGTTTAAAAGTAATAACAGGAAGTATTACTTTACTGAGAGAGTACTGGATGCATGGAATAGCCTTCCTGCAGAAGTGGTAGCTGCAAATACAGTGAAGGAGTTTAAGCATGCATGGGATAGGCATAAGGCCATCCTTCATATAAGATAGGACCAGGGGCTATTCATAGTATTCAGTATATTGGGCAGACTAGATGGGCCAAATGGTTCTTATCTGCCGACACATTCTATGTTTCTATGGATTCCTTTTTCTGTACAGAGCTGACATGCTCTAGTAGCACCCTTTAGATTTTCTGTCTTATCCGCCAGGCGAGGAGCAGACAGACTCCTTATCTCTGCTCTCCGACTTCCTAAACACTCATTATAGCTCAGTTCTTATTGCACTTTTAAAAATGTGGCGTAAATAAGTGTTTATGACCTCTTAGTAGTTTAGAGACAAGTTTTATTAGATGACCGGCACAAAATGAAAGTACCTGTCGCACACATAGAAAAACAGTTAACCTTTTGTGACAGAACAGCTCAATATTTGTAATGAAGGCCAAATGAAAAAAGAAAAGATTTTTAGCCAAAAATTAGTAACATGCAATCATAAAAAATTGCCTCCAAAGGTCTACATAGCCTTTAAACATACTGTAGACCACTGTGAAAAGTGGTGAGGATCACCGAATGTCACATAAATGTTGCAGTTGCCATGACTTGGGACTTTTTTACTCCACATATCTGATTTCATAAATGTCCCCCATAGGGCTTATTATAAATATGAATTTTTACAAAACTTATGTTGAATTTGACCATTTATGCATCCTACATTGCACAAATAAACAGTTGACTGTTATCCAGACAGTACACACTAAGCTTCCTTTTCTCTGGGCGTCACCTAATAACCTTTTATAGTCACACAACATACACTTAGGGTGTCATACAATTTAATGGTTTTCAAGATGCCAAAACAAAGGAAAAGAACCATGATTCTAAAAGCCACATAGCTGACCTGTTTAGCTGTGAAGAAGCTTTGAGATTATCCCCATGGCTATTGCTAAAATGCAACACCTCATGTATTGCTAAAAATAATAACAGTATATATAATGGCTCAGTTGCTGTGTAAACACAGCCAATAACACTTGATTGCTGAAATGCTTGGATATAACTTTATAAACCTTACTTTGAATAACATACTGCTTTAGGGTACCTTTCTATGGCTATGTAAATGCAACACATTGGGTGTGGGCCCACTGTGCCTACTGAACGCATTTGTCTTGTGGCTACTCCTGAAGTCATTGTCAAACTGGACCTGTTTTTCACCCTTCCACACCCTAGACCCTGCTGGAGGAGCCACCAAGTCACCACTTTTAGGCAGGGGCGTAGCTATAGGGGGTACAGAGGTAGCAGTTTCTACCAGGCCAAGGAGCCTGAAGGGGCCCAAAGACCCTGGTGTCGTATAAGAAGACACCAGTATTATAGAAAGTACAGGCTGGGAGGGCTCTGCCATAGATTTTGCACTGGGGCCCAGAATAATCAAGTTACACTTCTGGCAGGAGGTAAGGGGTTAGGTCAAGAATTTGGCATGGGGGCGCCATTTCAATTTTTGACTCAGGCAGCATGAAGGCTATGTCTTTCCCTGCCCCTTGCCACAAAGCACTGAGGGAAGGGGACCCAAGCTGAACTCTTGCAGGGCCCATAAGCCTTTAGCTACACCTCTGCCTTTAGGAGTAATTTTCGTTCCCAGGCTGCTGACTTAGGCAGGTCAAGAGACACTGGTCCGTGGCACCTACAGGCAAGAGCATGGTCAGTGGACAAGCAAAGGTCAAGACAGGCAAAGTTTGTGCAGTATAGAAGTCAGGCAGTAGGTCAGGGCAGGTGGCTCAGGATAAGGCAGAGATCAAGACAGGCAGCACAGAGCCAATCCAGTAAATAAGCAGAGGTCAGGCATGGGAGGTCAGAAAGATGCAACCTTAGCAAGACTAGACAAGCTATAAACCTATAGCTCAGGCACCATCTCATAGGAGAGGATACCCTATATATCCCCAGGCAACGCATCCATTAGTGGGGGACAGATTAGCCATACACATGCTGACCCTTTAAGAGTGTGTGCCTTATAAGGGATTAAATGAATATAATTAGGACCTGACCTGGGTAAGGTAATTTTACTAGTTTATTTACAAATGCCTATCCAGGCAATAGAACTTGTCTTGACCCAGGTATAAATTAATACTTCACTTTTATTTGAATACAAGTAAAACCTAAATGCTAAGTGTGTGCGAGGTGCACTCTTTAATTGAACTTAAACAGAACCAAAATATTAAGGGGTGTTAAAAACACAGTACACCACTTCACCGATAGGTATATTGCTTTGACAATTACCGTATTTTTCGCCCCATAAGACACACTTTTTCTCCCCCCAAAATGGGGGAAAAATGCCCCTGCGTATTATGGGGGCGAATGCTGCGTTTTAAATCGCAAGCTGCGATGTACGAGCGAGCGGGGACTCGGGGGGGGGGGGGGACTGGGAGGAGGAGCTGGGGGTTGGCAATAGCGGCGGGGCGGTGCAGGCACTGTACTAAAGCCCCGCCCTGCCGCTCCGGTATACTAATATAAAATGTCTTATTCAATTAATAGTTATTAAATATGCCCCTTCATTCCTAATAGTACATTAAATCCTAACCGCTTCAGTACAATGCAGGCCGGGCGGGCGGCAGCGTAACTCCCTGATGTCACGTGACTGCCCCGCCTACTTTATGAATGACGTCATTGAGTGACACGCCGGCCGCCCGGCCTGCCTGCCTCCATTGTACTGAAGCAGTTAGGATGTAAGGTACTATTAGGAGTTGGGGGGCATGTTTACTAACTATTAATTGAATAAGACATCTTATATTTGTATACTGGAGCAGCGGGGGTGGGGGATCTGTGGATGACATTTTTATGGGGGACATCTGTGGATGGCACAGTTATGGGCTGGGGGGGTCTGTGGATGGCACTGTTATGGGCTGGGGAGGGTCTGTGGATCGCACATATATAACAGTGCCACCCACAGATCCCCCTGTAACAGTGCCATCCACAGATCCCCCCTGTAACAGTGCCAGCCACAGATCCCCCCATAACAGTGTCCGTCATCCACAGATCCCCCCATAACAGTGTCCGTCATCCACAGTTCCCCCCATAACAGTGTCCGTCATCCACAGATCCCCCCCATAACAGTGTCAGTCATCCACAGATCCCCCATAACAGTGTCCGTCATCCACAGATCCCCAGTAATAGTGCCATCCACAGACCACCATTAGTTCCAAACCCACCAAACACACAGCACACCTTTTAGTTAAAAAAAAAATTTCTCTTATTTTCCTCCCCAAAAACCTAGGTGCGTATTATGGGCCAGTGCGTCTTATAGGGCGAAAACCACTGTAAGGGCAGAACACTACCGTACCACAGTCCACGGTGACTCTGCCAGCTGAGAATGGTTGTGATAACAACCATATAGAGTGGTGGGAGAAATTAAAATATTAACCCAATATGTGAATGGCGCATAAAGCGTCTCAGTTGATCTCAGACTGGGATTAGTGGCAACTAACACCGCAACACGGACTCGGTGCACAGTAGCCAAAACCACAACTAACTTGATTGCTAAACCAAACCAAGCAACGTCGGCCAGCCTGACCGCTAGTTGCTGGTTAACAGTGGAGTGGTGCACAGCGATTAAAAATTAACACTGCCCCCCGACATGTTTCACCAGTATTCTGGCTTCTTCAGGGGTTAATGGGCAGCCATTTTTACTTATTAATTGTATTACTTTATTAATTTTATTAAAAACGCGGGCTGCGGCATAAAAGGGGTTCATCCGCCAGCATCACTGCTGTATCTGCCGGCATCGCTGTACAAGCCGATGCTGGCGGATTAACTCCTAACCGCTGCATAGAAGGCGCATATGGCGGGTGAGGGAGCCCATCGGGTCCCCGCGCTGCTGTTGCAGGGACCCGATGGGTGACAAGGCAGCCTGATGCCATGCACAGGTTGCTCAATGCCTTGCACAGCATTGGGACCTGCCTTCTGCAGGGGCCGATGAGATCCAGCCCCAGGCTGGGTCTCCTAGGCAACCTGTTAGTGTATTAATCAGTGTAATACACTAACAGGTAATGCATTACAATACAGATGTATTGTAATGCATAGCAGAGGAGATCAGACCCTCAAAAGTTAAAGTCCCAGAGTGAGACAGAAATAAAGTTTTAAAAAAGACAAAGCAATAAAAAAAAATTATAAAAAAAATAACGTTTCAAGTACATCCGAGGCTAGCACATCCAAGGTGTAGAGCGCCAGTTCATGCCACGTGTCCAGATTGGACACTCAGTAGCTATAAGGCACATAGGGATCATTGAGGATGCTGACACAGTCTTCTACGTACTCCATCATCTTCAAAAAGTTTTCCCTCCTTGTGACACTAGGCCGCGCATCAGGGTGATGGTGCTGGCGGGGTGCCATGAAACTGTCCCAGGCTTTGGAGAGTGTTGCCCTGCCTCTGTTGGAACTGCTGTGTGTTCCCCTCATCTCCCCTCCTCGTTGTCAGCTGGAAAATTTTGGAGCAATTTTTCCACAACGACCTTCTGGTATTGCACCATTTTGCTCGTCCTCTCTACCACAAGAATGAGAGATGAGAAGTTCTCTTTGTAGCGGGGGTCGAATAGGGGGAACAACCAGTAATCTGCGTTGTCCAAAATGCGTAAAACACGTGGTTCACGGGAAAGACAGCCTAACATAAAGTCAGCCATGTTTACCAGAGTCCCAACAAGCAAGACTCCGCTGTCGTCATCAGGAGGATGACTCTCAATCTCTTTACCCTCTTTCTCCTCTTCTGCCCATCCACGATGAACAGATGCAATTAAACTTCCATGGGTACTACCCTCTGTAGCGGAGGCAACCGTCTCCTGCTCCTCCTCCTCATCATCATCCAATTTGCGCTGAGAAGACGAACTGAGGGTGGTCTGGCTATCACCCTGTGTAATGTCTTCCCCCATTTACACCTCTTCCACATGCAAAGCATCTGTCTTAATTGTGAGCAGTGAGTGTTTGAGTAGACACAGAAGTGGGATGGTGACGCTGATAATAGCATTTTCGCCGCTCATCATCTGTGTTGATTCCTCAAAGTTCCTTAAAACCTCACAGAGGTCAGGCATCCATGACCACTCTTCGCTTGTGAATAGCAGAAGCTGACTTGAAAGGCGACGACCATGTTGCAGCTGGTATTCCACTACTGCCCTCTGCTGCTCACAAAGCCTGGACAACATGTGGAACGTTGAGTTCAAGCACGTGCTCACGTCACACAACAGTCGGTGAGATGGCAATTGTAAGCGCTGCTGCAGTGGTGACAGCTGTTAATGACTTGCGGAAACGGGCAAACACGCGGCACACCTTCCCCAGTAGCTCAGGCAAATTGGGGTAGGTTTTGAGAAACCGCTGAACCACTAAGTTGAAGATGTGGGCTAGGCATGGGATGTGTGTAAGCTTGCCAAGCTCCAAAGCTGCCACCAAGTTACAGCCATTATCAGACACAACCATGCCTCGTTCTATGTTGAGTGGTGAGAGCCACAGCTCAGTCTTGTCTCTTATCCCCTGCCACAGCTCTGTGGCGGTGTGCTGTTTGTCACCTAAGCAGATCAGCTTAAGCGTGGCCTGTTGCCACTTCCCCACTGCAGTGCTACACTGCTTCCAGCTACCAGCTGATGGCTGACTAGTGCTGCAAGAGGATAATTCTGAGGTGGAAGTGGAGGAGGAGGTGGAGGAGGAGAAGTGGGCGTTGAAGCCTCTAACCGAGGTGCTGGCGGAAACCCTGATCGACGTAGGGCCCGCAATCCTTGGCGTCGGTAGCACCTGTGCTATCCCAGAGTACAACTCGCTCCCGGCCTCCACAATGTTCACCCAGTGTGCCATCAGAGAAATGTAGCGTCGCCGGCCACAAGCACTTGTCCATGTGTCAGTGGTTAAGTGGACCTTCCCAGTAACTGCATTTGTCAGGGCACAGGTGATGTTACGGAACACATGCTGGTGTAAGGCAGGCATGGCACACCGTGAAAAATAGTGGCGGCTGGAGACTGTGTAACATCAAGCTGCGGAAGACCTAAATGGGAACATTTCCAGGGCCAGTAATTTGGAAAGTTGCGCTTTTAGTGCTATGGCCTGTGGGTGGGTGGCTTGGTATTTGCACTTGTATTCAAATGTCTGGGGTAAGGACATTTGTACTCTGCGCTGAGACACGGAAGTAGAAGTGGTCGCTGATGGTGCAACAAGAACCTCACTTTTTGACAACTGCGTCTCATTCTTATCATCATCCTCTTGAGATACTAAATGCCGTTGACTTATTGGCAACTGTGTTTCATCATCATCATCATCCACCTCGTGAAACACTAATTGCCGTTCCCCACAGTCATCTTCTTGTGACTATGGATTCTCAAGAGTTTGGGAATCAGGGCATAAGATCTTATGTCCCTCTTCAAGCGGGCTTGTCGATAGGCCCAAATGAAGGAATAGCGCTGAAAAGAGCTCCACGGAATATTCGAGTGTTGGGGTGAGAGCAAGACTCTCCATGGTGGGAGGAAGGAGGATCAGGGTGAGGATTGTGTTGACTACCTGGTCGCACTGGCCTGACTTCGAGAGTATTGTCCTGCGCCGCCCTCCAAACTGGGACATGAAGCTAGGTATCGTGGATCATTTGTTTTCTTGTGCTCTGGCAGCAGGCACAGTTTCAACGTGCCCAGGCCCACGGCCTCTGCGTGCACCATCAGCATCACAGCCACTTCCCTGTCCCTTACTGCTCACCTTCTTCATATTAAAGTTATATATGCTTGAAAGTATGTCACACGTACAGTAGCGTAGGATTTGTAAGTGTATGCACAAAAAATTATAAAAGGTATTTGGGATGTGGAAACGTTACACAGGAGAAATACTGCAGATAATGTCACTGATGTCAGCAGCGGCTAATATAAAATTGGTAACAGTAAGATGACATTATAAAAAGCATAAAAGTGTCTATTGATTCAATTGGATGCCAAGTTCAGCGTACATGTGACAACATAATAAGGCAGGAAAGAAATAAAGAAGAGAATATGCAGAAAAACAGTGGTGTTGTGTAGGGAGATACCTGGTGCAGCTTGTTGCAGGTAAGGTGGTGGGTGGTGGGCGACAAAGTGCTCCTAAATTGAAAGAGTGCATCTGCACTGCTGCTGTACTGAGCCGCTCGTGAGAAGGAGCGGCGTGCATTTAAAGAACGCGCTTCCCTCAGTGAGCATGTGCATGATGGTGCGTGTCAAGCCTCCGAGCGGGGCTATGTGTGATGGAACGCACCAGCGCTGGACAGTGTAGTGCTGGTGTAGGGAGATGGTATAGCGCTAAAAGAGAGTAGAGCACTATTATAGAATATGTGGAGACACATCGAAATTGTGGGCAGTGGCCAGCGGGCTCAAGAGGCAGCTGACTTGGCCCCCCAGGAGCAACTGGGCCCAGGACAGCTGCCCCTTTTGCCCCGTGTTAAAGACGGCCCTGGCGGGGAGGAGACTCGAGTATTGCACTCAAGCACATGCGGTATTCGGTCGAATACCGCCATGTGCCGAGCATCGAGATGCTCAAGCCGAACTGGTGTTCGGCCGAGCATGCTCGATCAACACTATTAGACATATTTGGTATCATTGCGTCTGTAATAACATGCTCTATAAAAATAGCACATGATCTACCCTGTCAGATGAATGTTGTAAAAAAAAAAAACTGTGCCAAAGCAGCCATTTTTTGGTTACCTTGCCTCACAAAAAACGTAATATAGAGCAATTAAGAATCATATGTTCCCCAAAATAGTACTAATAAAACTGGCACCTTATCCCATAGTATCTAAAACGGGGTCACTTTTTGGGAGTTTCCACTGTAAGGATGCATCAGGGGGGCATCAAAAGGGACATGGCATCTAAAAACCAGTCCAGCAAAATCTGCTTTCCTAAAACCATATGGCGATTCTTTTCTTCTGCGCCCTGCCATGTGCCCTTACATTTGTTTGGCTGTTAACCCTTGATGTGTTAAAGAAAAAAATGTAATAAAATGGAAAATCTGCCAAAAAAGTGAAATTTAGAAATTTCATCTCCATTTTCCTTTAATTCTTGTGGAACACCCAAAGAGTTAAGAGAGTTTGTAAAATCAGTTTTGAGTAACTTGAGGGGTGTAGTTTCTGCAATGGGGTCATTTATGGGAGGTTTTCCACTATCTAAGCCCCACAAAGTGACTTCAGACCTGAACTGGTCCTTATCCCTGATAACTTTAAAATGCTTTGACTTATCCAGGCCATTCTGAAATGGTTTATTCGTCACATATTGTACTTCATGAGACTGGTAACATTAATTTTTATTTATAAAAAAAATACCAAATTTACCCCAAATTTTTTAAAAATGGCAAATTTCCAAGTTTCAATTTCTCTACTTCTATGATACATAGTAATACCTCCAAAAATAGTTATTACTTTACATTCCCCATATGTCTACTTCATGTTTGGATCATTTTGGGAATTATATTTTATTTTTTGGGGATGTTACAAGGCTTAGAAGTTTAGAAGCAAATCTTGAACCCAATTTTTAGGGGCCAGTTCAGGTCTGAAGGCACTTTGCAAGGCTTACATAATAGAAACCACCCAAAAATTACCCCATTCTATAAACTACACCCCTCAAGGTATTCAAAACTGATTTTATAAATGTTGTTAACCCTTTAGGTGTTCCAAAAAAATTTATGGAAAATAGAGATACAATTTCAAAATTTCAATTTTTTTGGGCAGATTTTCCATTTTAATAATTTTTTTCGAGTTACAGAGCAAGGGTTAACAGCCAAACCAAACTCAATATTTATGGCCCAGATTCTGTAGTTTACAGAAACACCCCATATGTGGTCGTAAACAGCTGTACGGGCACACGGCAGGGCACAGAAGGAAAAGAATGCCATACGTTTGTTGGAAGGCAGATTTTGCTGGACTGTTTTTTTTTTTTACACCATGTCCCATTTGAAGCCCCCCCTGATGCACTCCTAGAGTAGAAACTCCAGAAAAGTGGCCCCATTTTAGAAACTACGGGATAGGGTGGCAGTATTGTTGGTACGAGTTTAGGGTACATATGATTTTTGGTTTCTCTATATTACACTTTTTGTGAGGTAAGATAACTAGAAATAGCTGTTTTGGCACCATTTTTATTTTTTGTTATTTACAACATTCATCTGACAGGTTAGATAATGTGATATTTTTATAGACCAGGTTGTCACGGATGCGGCCATACCTAATATGTATATATTTTTTTATTTATGTAAGATTTATACAACAATATCATTTTTGAAAGAAAAAAAAAATCATGTTTTAGTGTCTCCATATTCTGAGCCATAGTTTTTTTTTATTTTTTGGGCGATTGTCTCAGGTAGGGGCTTATTTCCGAGAGCCATAGCTTTTTCAGTTTTAGGGCGATTATCTTAGGTAGGGTCACAATTTTTGCAGGATGAGATGACGGTTTGATTGGCACTATTTTGGGGTGCAAATGACTTTTTGATTGCTTGCTATTACACTTTTTGTGATGTAAGGTGACAAAAAATTGTTTATTTTTCACAGTTTTTATTTTACATTTTTTACGGTGTTCATCTGAGGGGTTAGGTCATGTGATATTTTTATAGAGCCGGTCGATACGGACGCGGCGATACCTAATATGTATACTTTTTTTATTTATGTAAGTTTTACACAATAATATCATTTTTGAAAGAAAAAAAAAATCATGTTTTAGTGTCTTCATATTCTTTAATTTTTTACGGTGTTCATCTGAGGGGTTAGGTCATGTGATATTTTTATAGAGCCGGTCGATACAAACAATATAAATATGTATACTTTTTATTTATTTATGTAAGTTTTACACAATAACAGCTTTTTCAAAACAAAAAAAAATATGATGTTTTAGTGTCTCCATATTCTGAGCCATAGTTTTTTTTTATTTTTTGGGTGATTGTCTCAGGTAGGGGCTTATTTTTTGTGGGATGAGGTGATGTTAAGATTGGTACTATTTTCGTGGGTAAACGCCTTTTTGATCACTTGCTGTTGTACTTTTTGTGATGTAATGTGACAAAAAATGGTTTATTTAGCAGTTTTTATTTTTTATTTTTCACAGTGTTCATCTGAGGGGTTAGGTCATGTAATATGTTTATAGAGCCGGTCGATAGGGACGCGGCGATACCTAATATGTATACTTGTTTTTCCCCCTATTTTTTACCTTTTTTTTTACTTTATTTGGGGAAAATTACGCTTTTGTTTATTTTTACTTGAAACTTTTAATTTTTGGTGGAGAAAACTTTATTTTTTCAACTTTTTTTTCCCCTTTATTTCTTGTCCCACTTTAGGACTTGAACTTTTGGGGGTCTAATCCTTTACAATGCATTCCAATACTTCAGTATTGGAATGCATTGGCTGTATGAGTAATACTGTGTGTATTACTCATACAGCTTCCTGCCTGTGTGATCCAGGGGGCTGGATCTAACAGGCACGTCACAGGAAGGCAGCCGTGATGCCTAAGGAAGGCATCGCGCTGCCTTCCATGCCATCGGGTCCCCCCTACAGCCGCATAGGGACCCGATGGCACCGCCACACTCCGCCGTAAATCACAAGTCTGAATTGACCTACGGTTTGCAGGCGATCGCCGACACAGGGAGACCCCAGACCCCCTCGCGCATTTAGCCAAGGTGCCTGTTCAATGATTTGAGCAGGCACCGAGTTCCGATCACTGCCCGCCGGGCGGCGGTGATCGGAAATACACATGACGTACCGGTACGTCATGGGTTCTTAAGGACTCGGGAAACATGCCGAACCGGTATGTCATAAGTCCTTAAGGGCTTAAAAAGTGTGTTTTGGAAATTTGCTTCTATAATTCAAAGCCTTCTAATGTTCTAAAAAAAAAAATGACATTTACAAAATGATGCCAACATAAAGTAGAACATGGGTAATACATTTTTTATGAGGTATCACTTTCTGTTTTAAAAGCAGAGAAATAGAAATTTCGAAAATTACAAATTTTTCTAAATTTGGGGTAAATTTAGGATTTTTTCATAAATAAAGGTGAAATATATTGACTCAAATTTATGACTATCATGAAGTATAATGTGTCATGAGAAAACAGTCTCAGAATGGCTTGGATAAGAAAGGCTACTTTCACACTCGCGTTTGGTGCGGATCAATCAAGGATCTGCACAGACGGATCCGTTTTCTATTGTGCCATATTGTGTCAGTGAAAACGGATCCGTCCCCATTGACTTGCATTGTGTGTCAGGACGGATCCGTTAGGCTCAGTTTCGTCAGACGGACATAAAACGCTGTAAGCAACGTTTTGGTGTCCGCCTCCAAAGCAGAATGGAGGCGAAACGAAGCCAAACTGATGCATTCTGAGCGGATCCTTTTCCATTCAGAATGCATTAGGGCAAAACTGATCCGTTTTGGACCGCTAGTGAAATCCCTGAACGGATCTCACAAACGGAAACCAAAATGCCAGTGTGAAAGTAGCCTAAAAGTGTTCCAAAGTTATTACCACATAAAGTGTCAGATTTGCAAAAAATGGCCTGGGCAGGAGGGCGAAAACTGGCCGGGGTAGAAGGGGTTAAATCACAAAAATCACAACATCTAAAAATGGGTAAAACCAATTAAAGGGAACCTGACACCGGGATTTTGTATATAGAGCTGAGGACATGGGTTGCTAGATGGCCGCTAGCACATCCGCAATACCCAGTCCCCATAGCTCTGTGCGCTTTTATTGTGTAAAAAAACCGATTTGATACATATGCAAATTAACCTGAGATGAGTCTTGTCCCTGAGATGAGTCACGTACAGGACTCATCTCAGGTTAATTTGCATATGTATAAAATCGTTTTGTTTTTTTACACAATAAAAGCACACAGAGCTATGGGGACTGGGTATTGCGGATGTGCTAGCGGCCATACTCAAAATCCCGGTGACAGGTTCCCTTTAAAAACAAAAGGAAAAGAATGCTTTACAGGTCGCAATGACATCATGCAAATGATCGGATTGATAACTGCTATATACAGGTATATGCTCAATTTTTTTTATGATTGCATGTTACTCATTTTTGGCTAAAAAAAAAACATTTTTGCAATTGGCCTTTATTAAAAATATTGAGTTGTTCTGTCAGAAAGGATTAACGGTTTTTCTAGCTGTGTGACGGGTACTTTCACTTTGTGTCTGGTCATCTAATAAACCTTATCTTTAAACTACTGAGAGGTCATAAATACTTATTTAAGCCACATTCTTATCAGTAAGATAAAACTGAGCTATAAAAAGTGTTTATTAGGTCAGAGAGCAGAGATACGGAGTCCCTATTCCTCTGCTCCTGGTCTGATGGAAAAGACAGAAAGTCCAAAGCCTGCTACTAGAGCACAGAAAAAAATGGTTCCATATATTACATAAAGACCAATTTAAAAAGGTATTTTTAGCTCAAAAGGAGTACAGTGCAATAATAAATAAATAAATGCCCCGAAGGTGTACATAGCCTTTAAGTCAGAGCTTTAAGATTTAACTATAACTATCAATACTTCATGGCTCTGTATGCTACTGATGTCGCCGTGTGCTCCTTTGTCTCGTTCTCACAACCGAAAACGACCACCAGAAGTACAATCGGGAAATCCCTGGTATAGTGTGCGTCGATGTGTGCGCAATTCCTCCAAAATAACATCACAGAGACGTTCTCAAGTAGGTTCCAATAATGTGCCTCCCTCCCAGCGGCTAGGCGTGGTTTATTTATACCAGAAGATGGGAGGCGGTATTACAATCATGACCAATGAGGAGACAGGTTATGGTATGAAGTGATTGGCTGGGAGGCGGTCTTACAATCATGACCAATGAGGAGACAGGTTATGGTATGAAGTGATTGGCTGGAAGGCGGTCTTACAATCACGACCAATGAGGAGACAGGTTATGGTACGAAGTGATTGGCTGGCGAAGATGTGAATGATCGCGCAAACTTATGTTCACGCGTTCACACACATATTCGCGCTCCTTTTCGTTGCCGCGCTTATCCTAGTGGATGAAGAAACGCCCGCTTAATGGTCCCCATCCCTCCCTCCTCAGCCGGCGCCATGACACTGGTATCCTGCAGTAATACCAGGCCAGGCACAAATCAGCTACAGGTCAGGAAGACCGGATCATCGTGCGAAAGTCTCTGCGCAGATGCGAACGCGAACGAATCTGCACATCTCCATAGGATAGATGGCGACTATACGGCGAACAATAATTTTTCCACAACACTACTGAGGTGTTATGGGAGTGCCACAGGTTATGCCAGTGGTCCCTTTCCTGGAAGTTTGGACCAGAAAAAAAAAGGCAACAAGCCATACTGATTATAGGACTTGTGGTAAAAGATTTTTGTTATTTATGCCACTCATGGAAGGTGTTTAGTAGTTCTGCTTTTGATAGAGACACATTTTGTGCCTCAGTTGACAAGGGTAGGGGGGGTGGCTTTGTGAAAAATGGACATCGGAAATAGACATGACTTATGAGGTGACACCTTGGGCCAACATTTTGGTACAAAGTAATTGAACAACACACCAAATTTATCATACAGCATAAGCCAGTGCAATAAATCTGGCACATCTTGAGACTGTTTACATTCTCATCCACACAAATTTCCACAGCAGCTCCATAAGAATTTGCAGGGACCTCTGCAGCTACAAATCTGTGGCAAATCTTGTGGAATACTCACTGTCCATGGTGCTTACATGGCTACCTGGCCTGGTCCAAGGACGGCCTCTGTACAACCTGGCCTTCTGCAATGATGTCTCGTCTTATGTGACTGCTGTCATCTGCCATCCAGTATGTACATTTTTAAATACACAGTTGGGGAGAATATTTTTTAAAAACTGATGTCAAAGAAAATTGGATTATTGTCCCATTAGACGGGACAATTTAGCAGGCGATTGTCGGGAAGGAACTGGCAAGCATCTGCTAGTCAGTGGAGGAGACCACTGCATTTACATACAGCAATCTCCTCCACAGCATGAGGAGGAGCGATCGCTAATGCCATCGCTCTTCCCTTTACAGACTTGTTGTTTGCCGGCAGTGGTGGCAGTGGCAGTGCTGTGAGACAGTGACAGGTCTTATGCAGGGTAGAGGCAAGGAAGGGGTGGATAGTGCGGTCCACGCCCCTAATCCACCACAGGTGAGACCAGCTGGATGTAGTCAGGCTGGCACAAAGCACCTCCCAGGGTGTCAGCAAGGGGGAGTGTGTTGCCTGTGGACAGAGGCTTGGAGGCTCTGTGTGGTCCCAGCCAGGAGGGCTGAGAGACCACTATTTCCCCATGTGTGCTGAGACACTGGACTGGAGACAGTGGGCGTACTGTGCTCTGTACAGCCAGGACGCTGTGGGACATTGGCTGAGAAAGCCGCTTGTGTTCACAGGGTGTGAACAAGGACTTAGGTGAGTCAGGAATATTACAGTATGTTTAGTTAGAGCCTGGACGGGCGAGTGTTTATTATTTTGTATTATTGTTTATGTTTATGCGGATGTGCCGCAGTAAAGCACCGTGTTTGGATCTAAAACTTGGTGTCCTGAAGATATCTGTGAGAATGACCCCCGAAAGAGAGCTGATCCCCTACAGTGCCTACACAAATCATTAAATTACCCGACAAACTAGCATTTCGTTCATTCATCTGGTATTCCGCTGCACCTTTACACCGCCAGATATTCGCTTCCTATGAACACTTGTTAGCGATTATCTGGTGGATTCTCGGCTCATGTAAAAGGCCCTTGAGTTGCCCATAGCAACTAATCAGATTCAACCATTCATCTTTTAGCACTCCTTTGGAAAATGAAAGTTGGAATCTGATTTATTACCATGGGTAACTAGGCCAATTTTCTTTCACATCAGTTTTGATAAATCTCTACCCATATGTCAATTTCTGACACCGCTTTGTTGCCTATTCTTCCTCATTGAATTCCACAAGGAAGTCTAATTGTTGCAGATTATGATGCAGATTACCAGTGGGTCCACAGTTAAATCTACTATATTCACCTTCCCTGGCACTTTCCTGGCTTAGTTTCATGCTGATCTCTGTATAGCCTGGCACCCTTTGATGATGTCTTGTCCCATGTAACTGCTGCAGCCAGTCACAGGCAGCAGCGGTCACATGGAGCAAGACATTATTACAAGAGGCCAGGTTGTAGAAAGACTGGCATGGGACCAGGCAATACAAGTGCCATGAGAAGTTAGTATTCAGATTTGATGTTTTCCGCAGGTGCTGCTTTGCTGCTGCAGATTTCCCTGGAATCTTATGTTATACAGTAGGCATGGAAGTTTTCCACTGCAAATCCGCCCAACTATGACCTAGCAATCAGTCCATATTGGAATCTTCCAGCTCCGGTGGGTCGGCCCATCTTTAGTGTAATTATTGTGCAAATTTTACATGTATTAATGGTCATTTGAAATTTGCCAACCAAAAAATATAACTTGTCTTCTAAATTTTTAGACTTTTTTTTATATGTGGTGTGATAGTCTGAAGAACTAAAAGTTTCAGTTTTTTAAGCAGATCATGGCATGTTAGTGAAAAACATTCTACAAGTCTGAGCCATTTTAAGATTCATTTGCCTTCACATTGACTTTCCCTGGTCACACTAAGATAAGTACGTACAAAGCACATTCTGGTAAATTTGGCTCAACGTTATCCAATGGGTCCTATTAGATGGTCAGATATTTTTTGCAGCAGGTGATGATTTAGCGCAAGGTTTGCATTCAAAAGGCGTTTAATTACACAAAAATATAATTGCTAATTATTTTGTGCAGTTTGCTTCTTATTGTGGTTGTTGCTTGTTTGCCCCTAGAGAAATTACACTGCCAAAGACTGGCAGATTTCTGATTAGGCAGGGATATCTGGCGGCAACTAACGATAATCTTTCAGTCAAGCAGATTTGTCTGATTTATGGAAAACAAACAATTCATGGCTCAGAGGTCGATCACTGCATACTATTAAATGGTCCATCTCTTTCTTATTGCTGCTATTTCAGTGTATTTCCTTGTTGAAAGTTTGTTCCTGCCACCTCCCGGTAGCCATGCCCTGATGTAATCAGCTCCTCCCTTCTTCCTGTGGCTGGCTGCCATTTTACATACATGTACACTACCCCAGAGCAGGGGGGTATCTGCAAATGGTTTATTATTTATTGTCATGTAATGTTATGGCATGTATCATTATGTTATGTATTATGACCAATATAGCCGTGTATGGATGGCACACCCAGGGTTAACAATCCAAGATCCACCCCCAGCTCCGTTAGTGTGTCATAGGGGAGAGTTCAGAGAGGAAGGAAGCTGTTCCTCATGCTAACTATTTTTCAGCCCAAACAGCTTCAGAGACTAAC
Source organism: Bufo gargarizans (assembly GCF_014858855.1). Classification (NCBI taxonomy): domain Eukaryota; kingdom Metazoa; phylum Chordata; class Amphibia; order Anura; family Bufonidae; genus Bufo; species Bufo gargarizans. The sequence continues at coordinate 529,954,163 of NC_058082.1, read as the reverse complement.
AGATCTCTGCATGATATGCAGAAAGAGAAAGGAGAGAAAGAGGAGAACTTAGAATCTTTAGCAAGGTACATTACATTGAAGGCCACAACTCCTATCCTTGCCTAAATCCATACACCATTTCCCAGGAAAGGAATTGTACTGTGTAGGGTTGGAACTGGAACTGCTATAGTTAGATGTACTACTCCCATTTTGCACTTGATTAAAGAGAGACATTTACTTTTTTACCACTGGCCTGGTTTTCTGACACTTAAATCATACACAGGCCATTGCACTTTACATACCCTGTCTTGCACCCTTCAAGCACCTATCATCAAGGCATCCCAGCTAACATCAGGATGGAGCCCCCAGAATCAAGGTGTGCCATGAGGGAAGAAAGTGTGCACCCTCCTTTCACTGCAAGGCCCTAGGGAGCAACAGTGTGAGGACAGCCACCATGATTGATTGTGACAGTCAGAGACACTACCACTTCCATCCGCCTCTCCTCATGGCCTCGGATGCACATGCTTTGCTGTTAACAGTTTCTGTTGAACCCTGACAAAAAAAAATCATCTTTTCACATACAGTTTGTTCATAATTACATGGGTTTAGCCGGAAATACACCTCCTCTGGATCCTTCATACATGTCTTGCATAGTGTTGATTACGAATATCTAAATTGCTAATTTTATTTTTATCTCGAAAATCGGAACTTCGAGAATTAGCGAAAATTTAGAACATAGTCATATATATTCGTAATTTTGAATATTCGAGAATTTATTTTTAATCAGTACACATGATCCCTCCCTGCTTCTAGATTGTGGGCCTTTAGGCAGGGAGGAATCATGACTTAAGATGGAAAAAAAGACGAATATTCTAAAAAATGAATATAATCTATATAGTGCTATATATTTGTTTTTCGAATATTTGTAATATTCTAAAACAAGAATATATAGCAATATAGCGAATATTCGGAAAAAACAAACAAATGTAGAACAATTTAGCTAATATAGTGCTATAATGGTTTTTTTTATAGTTGTAATTTTTTTCCAATCTGAACTATTAGACAAAGAAGATTATAGCACTTTGTTAGCTAAGTTGCTCTATATTCGGTTTTTCTTATATCAGTTATATTGTTATATATTCTTGTTTTTGAATATTACGAATATTCTAAAAAAACAAAAATATTCATTTTCTAGAATATTCGTCTTTTTTTAAAAAATTTCTACAGTTTTTCCACTTTAGCATACTCTTCCCCGACAAGCGTCTCCGTCACTATGGGAATGCCTGGGGGTTAGGATATACCATCGGATCTGAGTTTTCACGATCTCATTGACTCTCATTACGAAAATTTGCATCATGAAAATTCTCATTACAAAAATTTGTAATACAAAAATTCGCAATCAACACTACTCCTAACAAATATTCGAATTTGCGAATATTCTACGAATATTCTACGAGATATTCGTGAAATATTACAAATTCGAATATGACCCCTGCCGCTCATCACTAGTCTTACAGTGGGGTTGAACTCCGTCTGACAGATATAGACAACCAAAGCCGTATTATCTCATGAGCCTCACACTTCAGCATAGGTATTGATTAAGTAACAGTAATTTCATAAATTCGAGTGATTATACAAAATTTGCTCCATCTAATAGGCCCTTATCTGCCTTTGTTTGGGAACTGCCATGCTTGTTGTAGTGGTACACAGTGGAACTTTAAAGGGAATCTGTCACCTATTTTGACCATATAAAACCGTTAACATAGCAATGTGCAATAAAGTACCTTCATTCCAGCATGTGTCTTCTTTCTTTTATTCAACTTTTCATTCAGATGAAAAAGCTATTTTTCTGATATGCAAATGAAGTCTCAAGGTGCCCAGAGGGGCGTTATTACTCTGCTCTAGTGCCCAGTACCTCCCCCCTGCAGTGCCCAGCCCGCCTTTCTTCCAAGCCCAGCACGCCTCCTAAGAAATAAATGTACTCCTAGATCCTTGCTGAATGGTGCTGCCCCCACCACTACGACATTTAATTTATTCACTGCACCATCCTTGCTTCCTCCTCTCTTGGCCTCCAAAATCCTGCACAGGCGCAGTATCGCTGAGTGCCTGCGCCTGTACGATACTCCTTCTCCAGAGGGCAACAGCGCTCTGATTACGTCACTGGGCTCGGCGCATGCCCAGTGACACTATTGAGGTTGTTGCCCTCAGGAGCAGGAGTATGGTACAGGCGCAGGCACTCAGCGATACTGCGCCTGCGCGGGATTTCGGAGGCCAAGAGAGGAGGAAGCAAGGACGATGCAGTAAATAAATTAAATGACGTAGTGGAGGGGGTGGCGCAGTTCGGCTCCGATGTGGGAGTACATTTATTTCTTAGGAGGCGAGCTGGGCTTGGAAGAAAGGCGGAGCTGGGCACTGCAGGGGGGCGTTACTGGGCACTAGAGCAGAGTAATAACGCCCCTCTGGGCACCTTGAGACTTCATTTGCATATCAGAAAAATCGCTTTTTCATCTGAATGAAAAGTTGAATAAAAGAAAGAGGACACATGCAGGAATGAAGGTACTTTATTGCACATTGCTATGTTAACAGTATTATAGGCTCAAAATAGGTGACAGATTCCCTTTAATAGCTATGATGGCATAAAAAATCATTCCTGCCTCAAAATGAATTTGGTGTGCTTTAGGTTCTAGGTAAATGAGTAATCAAAACAGACCTATTGAAGTAATGCATGAGCATTTCCTTGAAATGGTTTACTTGCCCCGGGCAGATTATAAAACTAAGCCGTAAAAGTTTCATTTAAACTTGAAAGAAGCAATTTCTCTGCTTTCCCTCTGGGGTGACATGTAAACAGCAGTCTGCCTGATTGTGATGTGTGTTATCAGGGTTTACAGCAGCGACACGTATGTACAAGCCATTACCTGTAGGCAGGAGTGTATTTTCCAAAATGTAAATATCCTTTTTAGAACAATTCGACCCCATGTTTCCGAGCCGCTTCCTTTTCACATCCTAAATAAAAAATCTAATAATATACTGTACCAAGTGACCTTCTTCCAAATTTTTAATGCATTCCGAAATTCTGTTATACAGGGTACATACCACTTTCATTCATTACTGATGTTTTAGCATGGAGAATAGTGAAAACAACCATGACCGGTCGAGGAGAGAGATTATTAGACGGGCACTATAAGATCTTTTTTTTATAAGCTGACGTGCTGCAGTCAATATATGCCGCAGTTTTTTCCTGCAGCGTGTACATGAGATTTCTTAAATTTTCCTCCACTTTACTAGTATTGTAAAACACTGCCAATATGTTGTATGCAAATCCACAACAACATTTGCATCCCCTGTGGACGTACCCTGAGGCCTCGTTCACATTTCCGTGTCAGTGACACATCAGTGGAAAAAGTACATGTGTGAAGCTGTCCGTGAAGAATCCGTAGTTGGTCCATGTGTCCGTTTTTACCATCCGTGTGTCATCTGTAATTCACTGATGTTGCTCAGCTAAAAATTAATTTCCAAAGAATCTCCTATCAGCCTTCAGTGAAAAACGGATGCCACACGGATGTGTGTCAGTGATTTTCACAGACCCATAGACTTCAATGGGCGTGCTTGGTCCGCATCACAGGTCATAGTAGTGAAATGTGGCCGAGGCCTAGCTGTCTTGACATCATGTCCATTTAGTGACACTTTACATAACCATGGCAACAAATAGTGAACAAGCAGAATGGGTTCAGAGGCCACCGAGTATCACGCAGTGAACGCAGAAATGGCTTTCACCAATTTTGTCTTCTCTGATGTCATATACGCACTCAATGAGCGCTGTGCACTAATGTGAGATCTTAGGCCTTAGAGACAGATGCTTGATGTGCACAGGTCTAGTGCAATTCTAGCAGTGACAGCCAGGGGTGTAGCTATAGGGGGTGCAGAGGTAGCAGACGCTACTGGGCTCAGGAGCCTGAGGGGCCCAAAAGATCTTTGTGTCATATAAGAAGACCTGTATTATAGAAAGTATATGCTGGGAGGGCTCTGGTATAGTTTTTGCACTGCGGTCCAGAATGTTCAAGTTTCACCTCTGGCTGGAGGGAGGGGTTTGGTCAAGAATTTAGTAGGGGGGTGAGCTGCCATTTTAAATTTTTGCCTCAGGCTGCAGGAGGGTTATGTTCTCACTGCCCCTTCCCACAAAGCACTGCGGGAAGGGGGGCCCGAGCTGAACTCTTGCACCAGGGCCTATGAGCCTTTAGTCATTATATCAGGGCTAACTGCCTCTGCAGCTGCGGCCATAGGAAGGTTTTGTCCCAAATTTTTTTGCAGATGTGAAAAAGGCCTTACACAGATCTCAAAGGACTTTCTGAATACGTTTATATATATATATATATATATATATATATATATTACCATTGTCTGAGCACCAATTGCATGGCTAATATTGTTACTATTCCTTTGCGACTACTATAGTTATCTAGACGGCTGTGCACCTGACATAATGAAACTGTATGGGAGATAAAGTACTGCTGTAGCGATCACTGATGTAAATGACCACCAATTAGCCCTTACTACTATCCCTGATATCACGATTTGCTGTTTTTTAGCCTTGCTTGTGAGGACTTCTCCTGTCATCCATCTTCACATATATGAACTTTGTTAGTAAAAAGATCTACAGAAACCAAGCAGCTCGATGAATGTCAGGATGCAAGTCTATGGATGATGTGACAACTAGACATTTTTATCACACTACAAAAATCATTGAAATCTCTGTGACATCGCTGTCTATCAGGAATGCACTAAGTAGCCTGAAAATCGCTTCCAAATCGCTATAGCCAAATGAGTGTCCCTGGAGCAAGTGAACCGCTAGAAAAAAAAACTGTGAGTGAGTAGCTAGCAATTTTTGATTTCCAAGCTACTTTACCCTCAATAAAATAATAAAATTTCCCTCCATAAGGTAATATGAAAATCAATAAAATGTCTGTGGCATTGCTGCTTAATCTCTAATGTTTAGATCTCTCCAGCAAAGTTCAAGCTACAGTGATTTAACAGCAATTTTCAAGCTACTAATTTTCAACGCATTCCTCATGGACAGCAATTATTTAAGGCCTCATGCACAAGGCCGTTGCCCGGCTGTGTCCGTATTGTGGCCCGCACTTGAATGGGTCCGCAATCGGGAAGGTGTGATGTGGAGCAGAGCCATGGAACCCCACGAAAGCAATACAGAGTGCTTCCATTGGGTTTCTGCCTGTGCCTCCGCACCGCAAAAAAATACGGATCACGGACCCATTGAAATTGAATGGGTCCAGATCCAACAAGGCAGCCACATGGATAATGTCCATGCATTGGGGACCGCAGATTGTGGTCCCCAATGCATGAATGTCACACTCTCAGGTGACTGATGTCGGGAAATCAAGGAGTTTGGCTGAGCGTGAAGGAATCTAACAACCTCATTGATTTCTCTTGATTCAGTGTTGATAGGGTTAATGACCACTTCCCTTTTCTCAGCTGTTGCTCCGTGGTCATCATTTCTACCCTTTATAGTCTCACCCCACCCTTCTGACTATGTGGTTGATTGCTTCATTTGGGTTTGGCTGAGCTGGTGTGAGATCCTCTCTGGTGTTCCTATTCTTCCATCTCTACAGAAGTTAAGTGTCGCTTTTGTTTGTATTTGTTATATACCCTGTTGTTGTATCTGGGCCTGAGACAGAGACTTCCATTCGTCCATCTGGGGAGGAATGGGTTGTCTCTGTTCCTATACTTATTCCAGGGCCTTATAGGGAAATCAGGGCCTAGGTATCCTGCTTATGAATATTCCTACCTTCAAGGTCTATTCATATCGCTAGGTAGTCAGGGCCTGGATTAGGGTTGTCTAGGAGCTGACCTGTTTCTTCCCTAGTTTCCAGGCCCAGTTACTGTTCCGCTTCCCTCCTCTGTTCAGTGTGGAGTTTTCCCCCCACACTGATCATGACATTATGAACTGCCACAAAAACCACCATTTCGTTCAGGTCGGTGCAGCTATGGATCCTATGTCTGTACTGGTCAAACAGCTGCAGGGACCGTCATTGGAGGTAGCAGACCTCCGCGTGACAGTCTTATGGATTCAGAGACCACAGGCGGCTGATTCCGATGGTGGGTACCAGGCCTGCCCTGAACCTAAGGTTGCCTTCCCGGACAGATTTTCTGGCAGTAGTGACAATTTAATTCGGTTCAGGGAATCGTGTAAATTGTACTTTAAGCTGCAATTTACGTGTTGATATGACCTGTGTGAAGTTGGCACCCCATGTTCTTAAATTTCAAAAAGAAATACACCATTCGTTTGTGCTGCGTTTGTACTGGTTTGTGCAGCAAAAATTAACGTTTGCACCGCTTTGGTTTCCGAGATATTGCGTGCTCGATTTGCTGAAACCCTGCCCACTTTCCACCCCATGTTCTTAAATTTCAAAAAGAAATACACCATTCTTTTGTGCTGCGTTTGTGCTGGTTTGTGCCGCAAAAATTAACGTTTGCGCCGCTTTCGTTTCCGAGATATTGCGCGCTTGATTTGCTGAAACCCCGCCCACTTTCCACCCCATGTTTTTAAATTTCAAAAAGAAATACACCATTCGTTTGTGCTGCGTTTGTGCTGGTTTGTGCTGCAAAAATTAACGTTTGCGCCGCTTTGGTTTCCGAGATATTGCGTGATTGATTTGATAAAACCCCTCCCACTTTCCACCCCATGTTTTTAACCCTGACTCTAGACCCCCCAGGTGTGCTGCAGCTTGCCCCCCTCCCGCCCCCTTTCACAACTTTTTTTGGGGCACAAGCATATTATATTTTTTTTTTCTGCGTACGCTGACTGTGGCCGGGACTCTTAGCGTCACTGTTAGCGCATCGCACGCCCCACCGCTGATCAACTTCGGATGGTTGATCAGCGAGCTTGAATTAAAAAAAAAAATCAAATTTTTGGGCCTTTTTTATTTTTTTGTCTGTAAGGTTTAGGGTAAGTTCCCGAACACCCGTCCCCACACACACCAAATAAAGTTTATCACACACACTCCCCTATGGCCTGCCAGATGTTCTAGGCGGCATATGCCCAGCTTGCCTCCGAGTCCGAGAGCCCCAGTGAGGACGATGATAACCCCACTTTCCTTTTGTCATCCGCGTCCTCCTCATCATCTAGCAATGATGATGAGACCCCAAGGCGGCGGAGACGCCGCCAGGTGGAGCAAGGAGACCGCCATGCTAGGGACCCTGTGGCCCACACTAGTACAAGAAGGTCTGGGGCTCGTACTAGTTTTCCGGCCCACCAGTTAAGACCACCGGAGCCCCCTACCGGTGAACTTGTCTGGTATACCCCAGAGCGTTTTGAGCCCGTGATTCCTGATTTTGTAGGCCAACCAGGAATCCAGATTTCCACAGTGGGCTTCACTGAATGCGACTACTTTAGTCTTTTTTTCAGTGACCCCTTTGTGAATCTGATGTTGGAGCAGACGAACCTGTACGCCCCACAGTTCATTGCTCAACATCCGGGCTCCTTTTTGGCTAGGCCCGGTGGCTGGACTCCGGTCTGTGTAGCCAAGATGAGGACGTTTTGGGGCCTCGTGCTGCATATGGGCCTAGTCAAGAAACCTAGTGTCAGGCATTACTGGAGTGGGGACATCCTCTACCAGACCCTACTTTACAATTATGCAGATAATGTAGTGTACGGGAGAGTAATACCCCGTCACTACAGAAGGGTCACTTGGGTACTGTCGTTCCCCCTGTATTTATGGGGAGGTTGGTATAAAACATCTTGTCAATGTACTGCTATGTATTTTCCTGTTACTGTGAAACGTGCATGTGCAGGCCGGCTAGGGTGTCATTCCAGCTCTGAGTCACTAGAGGGAGCTAGGGAACCCTAGGTTATATAAGGCCCAGTCAGGAAGTAGTAGCAGGAGAGACAGACAGTGGGAGCAGAGGTCAGAAATGATCCTGTGTCTGAGTGAAGGCCAGGCTATGGGCCTGTGAGAGCAAAGCAGGCCTGAAGCCTGCCGACTAGGAGAGGGTATTATAAGGCCCTGTAACCGGGTTCCGGATCCAAGGAGAAGGTTCCCCTCCTGAGTCATCATCCGTTTAGATGAAACAGCATAAGCAAGCCACCAGTCAAGACACAGAATACCACAGAGGCCGATCAGATAAAGCAAGAGGTACTCAAGATAACAGAGGAGGTACTAGATAAGGACAGCTTCAAGGGTACGCCAGATAAAGGGCATTAGACCTTGGAGAGAAAGTCACATGTTTCAGGACCAGTCAGGAATAGTGTGCAAGCCGCCTGTACTGCATCTCCTGTAATCAACACTCTGTATAATACATTGCTACGACCGGCCATTCTGTAACTCCAAGAACCACCTGTATTCTTATGGAAAACCAACTGTCTTTCATGGAACTGCGCTTCCAACTGCGTCCATGTATTATGCTCACTGATATTCAGTAAAAGTTCCAGTTTTTTTGTTGGCTATCCTATGCTTGCTTCATTCTTCTACAATACCATACACGGCGTGTCACCGTTTAATTGACACTGGCGTCACGAACTTTTACAGACGTGGACAAAATTGTTGGTACCCTTTGGTCAATGAAAGAAAAAGTCACAATGGTCACAGAAATAACTTTAATCTGACAAAAGTAATAATAAATTAAAATTCTATAAATGTTAACCAATGAAAGTCAGACATTGTTTTTCAACCATGCTTCAACAGAATTATGTAAAAAAATAAACTCATGAAACAGGCATGGACAAAAATGATGGTACCCCTAGAAAACACAGAACATAATGTGACCAAAGGGACATGTTAATTCAAGGTGTGTCCACTAATTAGCATCACAGGTGTCTACAACCTTGTAATCAGCCATTGGGCCTATATATATGGCTCCAGGTAATCACTGTGTTGTTTGGTGATATGGTGTGTACCACACTCGACATGGACCAGAGGAAGCAAAGGAAAGAGCTGTCTCAAGAGATCAGAAAGAAAATTATAGACAAGCATGTTAAAGGTAAAGGCTATAAGACCATCTCCAAGCAACTAGATGTTCCTGTGAGTACAGTTGCACATATTATTCATAAGTTTAAGATCCATGGGACTGTAGCCAACCTCCCTGGACGTGGCCGCAGGAGGAAAATTGATGACAAATCTAAGAGACGGATAATCCGAATGGTAACAAAAGAGCCTAGAAAGACTTCTAAAGAGATTCAAGGTGAACTTCATGCTCAAGGAACATCAGTGTCAGATCGCACCATCCGTCGTTGTTTGAGCCAAAGTGGACTACATGGGAGACGACCAAGGAGGACACCATTGTTGAAAACGAATCATAAAAAAGCAAGACTGGAATATGCCAAACTACATGTTGACAAGCCACAAAGCTTCTGGGAGAATGTCCTGTGGACAGATGAGACAAAAATCGAAGTTTTTGCCAAGGCACATCAGCTGTATGTTCACAGACGAAAAAATGAAGCATATCAAGAAAAGAACACTGTCCCTACTGTGAAACATGGAGGAGGCTCTGTTATGTTCTGGGGCTGCTTTGCTGCGTCTGGCACAGGGTGTCTTGAATCTGTGCAGGGTACAATGAAATCTCAAGACTATCAAGGAATTCTAGAGAGAAATGTACTAGCCAGTGTCAGAAAGCTTGGTCTCAGTCGCAGGTCATGGGTCTTGCAACAGGACAATGACCCAAAACACACCGCTAAAAACACCCAAGAATGGCTAAGAGGAAAAAATTGGACTATTCTAAAGTGGCCTTCTATGAGCCCTGACCTCAATCCTATTGAGCATCTTTGGAAGGAGCTGAAACATGCAGTCTGGAAAAGGCACCCTTCAAACCGGACACAACTGGAGCAGTTTGCTCATGAGGAGTGGGCCAAAATACCTGCTGAGAGGTGCAGATGTCTCATTGACAGTTACAGGAAGCGTTTGATTGCAGTGATTGCCTCAAAAGGTTGCGCAACAAAATATTAAGTTAGGGGTACCATCATTTTTGTCCATGCCTGTTTCATGAGTTTATTTTTTTACATAATTCTGTTGAAGCATGGTTGAAAAACAATGTCTGACTTTCATTGGTTAACATTTATAGAATTTTAATTTATTATTACTTTTGTCAGATTAAAGTTATTTCTGTGACCATTGTGACTTTTTCTTTCATTGACCAAAGGGTACCAACAATTTTGTCCACGTCTGTAAATACCTGCCTGTTCCAGTATTTGCCCCAATTGAAGACGACAGTGGATCCCAGGTTAGTGAGTCAATCTGCACTACAAAGCCCAGCATACACTACTGACCCCCTGGGACACTGCAATAATGCAGCATGTCCCCCCCAAGGTGATCCTGCCTATGACCGCCTGTACCAAATCAGGTCGGTCATCGATCACTTTGGGGCCAAATTTGTGCAGGTTTATGTACCTGGAAGGGAAGTCGCGGTTGATGAGTCTCTCATTGCTTTCAAGGGGAGACTCATTATCCGCCAGTATGTTCCCTCTAAGCGGGCGAGGTATGGCGTGAAGCTGTACAAACTTTGTGAGAGTACCTCAGGGTGCACTTACAAGTTTCGTGTGTACGAGGGGCGAGATTCCCGTATTTAACCCCCAGAAGGTTCCCCCACTCTGGGTGTTAGCGGGAAACTTGTGTGGGACCTTATGCACCCACTGCTAGATAAGGGTTACCACCTTTGTGTGGATAACTTTTATACTAGTATCCCCTTGTTCCAGTCTCTCGCCGCCAGATCCACGTTCGCTGAAAAATCAACGCGGCCTCCCTGCCCACCCCCTCCAGGTACCTATCCCTAGGGGTGCGACCCGTGCACTTACCAGTGGAAACCTGTTGCTGGTCAGGTATAAGGACAAGAGGAATGTCCTTGTACTGTCCACAATTCACGGTAACAGCATCACTCCTGTCCCTGTGCGAGGTACCGCAGCAACGGTCCTCAAGCCTGATTGCATCGTCGACTACAATCGATATATGGGAGGAGTTGATCTCCCTGATCAAGTCCTCAAGCCATATAACGCCATGCGCAAAACCCGGGCATGGTATAAAAAAGTTGCGGTCTGCTTGGTGCAGGTTGCCATGTACAACTCTTTTGTGCTGTCCCGGAGCGCTGGCAGCACAGGGACATTCCTCCAGTTCTATGAGGCAGTCCTCAAGGACCTGATCTTTTCTGACCGGGAAAGAGCAGGCCAGAGTACCTCGGGAACTGGAGGCGCCCAGATCGTCCCTGGCCAACACTTTCCAGGTGTGGTCCCCCATACTGGAAAGAAGGGCGGACCCAAAAAAGGTGCAGTGTGTGTCACAGGAGGGGGATACGGAAGGACACCACCACTCAATGTGACACGTGACCCGATCATCCGGGCCTCTGCATTGACGGTTGCTTCAAGGAGTACCACACTTCTATGGAGTACTAAATTTATGTTCCCCTTCCCCATTTTAGCCACTGACAATCGGATATAAAACTATGGGGATACTAGTATAAAAGTTATCCATGTACAGGTGGTAGCCCTTATCTAGCAGTGGGTGCATAAGGTCCCACACAAGTTTCCCGCTAACACCCAGATTGGGGGAACCTTCTGGGGGTTAAATACGGGAATCTCGCCCCTCGTACACACGAAACTTGTAAGTGCACCCTGAGGTACTCTCACAAAGTTTGTACAGCTTCACGCCATACCTCGCCCGCTTAGAGGGAACATACTGGCGGATAATGAGTCTCCCCTTGAAAGCAATGAGAGACTCATCAACCGCGACTTCCCTTCCAGGTACATAAACCTGCACAAATTTGGCCCCAAAGTGATCGATGACCGACCTGATTTGGTACAGGCGGTCATAGGCAGGATCACCTTGGGGGGGACATGCTGCATTATCTGCAAAATTGTAAAGTGGGGTCTGGTAGAGGATGTCCCCACTCCAGTAATGCCTGACACTAGGTTTCTTGACTAGGCCCATATGCAGCACGAGGCCCCAAAACGTCCTCATCTTGGCTACACAGACCGGAGTCCAGCCACCGGGCCTAGCCAAAAAGGAGCCCGGATGTTGAGCAATGAACTGTGGGGCGTACAGGTTCGTCTGCTCCAACATCAGATTCACAAAGTGGTCACTGAAATAAAGACTAAAGTAGTCGCATTCAGTGTAGCCCACTGTGGAAATCTGGATTCCTGGTTGGCCTACAAAATCAGGAATCACGGGCTCAAAACGCTCTGGGGTATACCAGACAAGTTCACCGGTAGGGGGCTCCGGTGGTCTTAACTGGTGGGCTGGAAAACTAGTACGAGCCCCAGACCTTCTTGTACTAGTGTGGGCCACAGGGTCCCTAGCATGGCGGTCTCCTTGCTCCACCTGGCGGCGTCTCCGCCGCCTTGGGGTCTCATCATCAAAAGGAAAGACGCGGATGACAAAAGGAAAGTGGGGTTATCCTCGTCCTCACTGGGGCTCTCGGACTCGGAGGCAAGCTGGGCATATGCCGCCTAGAACATCCGGCAGGCCATAGGGGAGTGTGTGTGATAAACTTTATTTGGTGTGTGTGGGGACGGGTGTTCGGGAACTTACCCTAAACCTTACAGACAAAAAAATAAAAAAGGCCCAAAAATTAGATTTTTTTTTTAATTCAAACTCGCTGATCAACCATCCGAAGTTGATCAGCGGTGGGGCGTGCGATGCGGCTAACAGTGACGCTAAGAGTCCCGGCCACAGTCAGCGTACGCAGAAAAAAAAATATAATATGCTTGTGCCCCAAAAAAAGTTGTGAAAGGGGGCGGGAGGGGGGCAAGCTGCAGCACACTTGGGGGGTCTAGAGTCAGGGTTAAAAACATGGGGTGGAAAGTGGGAGGGGTTTTATCAAATCAAGCATGCAATATCTCGGAAACCAAAGCGGCGCAAACGTTTATTTTTGCAGCACAAACCAGCACAAACGCAGCACAAACGAATGGTGTATTTCTTTTAGAAATTTTAAAACATGGGGTGGAAAGTGGGCGGGGTTTCAGCAAATCAAGCGCGCAATATCTCGGAAATCAAAGCGGCGCAAACGTTCATTTTTGCAGCACAAACCAGCACAAACGCAGCACAAACGAATGGTGTATTTCTTTTTGAAATTTAAGAACATGGGGTGGAAAGTGGGCGGGGTTTCAGCAAATCAAGCGCGCAATATCTCGGAAATCAAAGCGGCGCAAACGTTCATTTTTGCAGCACAAACCAGCACAAACGCAGCACAAACGAATGGTGTATTTCTTTTTGAAATTTAAGAACATGGGGTGGAAAGTGGGCGGGGTTTCAGCAAATCAAGCGCAATATCTCGGAAACCAAAGCGGCGCAAACGTTAATTTTTGCAGCACAAACCAGCACAAACGCAGCACAAACGAATGGTGTATTTCTTTTTGAAATTTAAGAACATGGGGTGGAAAATGGGCGGGGCTTCATAAAAATCTAACGCGCAATATCTCAGGAACCGAACCGGCACAAACGTTCATTTTTGCAGCACAAACCAGCACAAACGCAGCACAAACTAATGGTGTATTTCTTTTTGAAATTTAAAAACATGGGGTGGAAAGTGGGCAGGGTTTCAGGAAATCAAGCACGCAATATCTCGGAAACCAAAGCGGCGCAAACGTTCATTTTTGCAGCACAAACCAGCACAATCGCAGCACAAACGAATGGTGTATTTATTTTTGAAATTTAAGAACATGGGGTGGAAAATGGGCGGGGCTTCATAAAAATCTAACGCGCAATATCTCAGGAACCGAACCGGCACAAACGTTCATTTTTGCGGCACAAACCAGCACAAACGTAGCACAAACGAATGGTGTATTTCTTTTTGAAATTTAAAAACATGGGGTGGAAAGTGGGCGGGGTTTCAGCAAATCAAGCACGCAATATCTCGGAAACCAAAGCGGCGCAAACGTTCATTTTTGCAGCACAAACCAGCACAATCGCAGCACAAACGAATGGTGTATTTATTTTTGAAATTTAAGAACATGGGGTGGAAAATGGGCGGGGTTTCAGAAAATCAAGCGCGCAATATCTCGGAAACCAAAGCGGCGCGAACGTTCATTTTTGCAGCACAAACCAGCACAAACGCAGCACAAACGAATGGTGTATTTCTTTTTGAAATTTAAGAACATGGGGTGGAAAATGGGCGGGGCTTCATAAAAATCTAATGCGCAATATCTCAGAAACCGAACCGGCACAAACGTTCATTTTTGCGGCACAAACCAGCACAAACGCAGCACAAACGAATGGTGTATTTCTTTTTGAAATTTAAGAACATGGGGTGCCAACTTCACACAGGTGTTGATATGATCATTTTTTTGCTTGAGGATGATGCACAGTCTTGGGCTTTTTCTCTGCCGATCGGATCACCATCCCTCCAGTTGGTAGATGAATGTTTTAGAGCCTTGGGTTTTATTTATGATGACCCGGATCGGATCTCTCAGGCTGAGACCAAGTTACATGGTTTACGGCAGGGAAAACTCTCCGTGGAGATCTATTGCTCTGAATTTAGGAGATGGGCTATGGATACGGAGTGGAATGATCCTGCTCTCCGTAGCCAGTTCTGTCAGGGTCTATCTGAGAGGCTGCAGGACGCGTTGGCTTTTCATAAAAAAAACCTGAGTGATTGGAAGTAGCCATGTCGCTTGCTGTACGTCTGGATAGACGCCTGAGGGGGATATCTAAGGGTTCCTTTGACACTTATGGTAAAGAGACATCTGTGCTTACGCCTTGTGAGGAGCCTATGCAGTTGGAGGGAGGTACTCCTGGGACTGCTGGTTAGAGCTCTGGTCATATGAAGGGAGTCTGTTTTTGTTGTGGAAAGAAGGGACATTTTGTGAATATTTGTCCGTACATTCAGCGTCAAGGTTTAAACAAAAAAAAAAAACTACTTAATCCCCAAATTACTATTGGTGGTGTGGGTGGGGAGCAAAAAAACTTACTTTTGTCATTTACTGGTAGTACCCGATTTATCCTGTTTGCCGAGGTGGCGCTAGATCCAAAACTGTACAAATCGAGGTATTTATCGACAGTGGGCCTGGGGTTAACCTGATTGATGGACAGTTTGTTCGTATTCATGGGTTTACTACTAGTGCACTAGAGAGAAGCATTTCTGTCTTTGCAATTGATTCTGCACCTCTTACCCAAAAATGTCTGTCGCAGGTGGTAAATGACATCCATTTAGGAGTGGGTGATTTCCATCAGGAATCTATCTCGTGTTATGTGTTGGAGGGTCTGCCTGCTACGATGGTTTTGGGCTTAACATGGTTAAGCAAACATAACCCTACCATCGACTGAAAAGTGAGACAGATTCTTGATTTGGAGTAATTTTTGTATGGACAACTGTCTTAATGTGTGTTTCTCTGTGGTCACCACTAAAACTGTACCCTTGTTCATTTCCGAATTTTCTGATGTGTTTTCCGAGAGTGGTAACCAGGAGTTACCCCCACATCAGGAGTATGATTGTCCAGTCAATCTTATTCCTGGAGCTAAACTGCCCAAATCTCGGTTGTATAATCTTTCAGAGCCCGGAGGAAAGGCTATGCTAGAGTATATCACTGAGAGCTTGGCGAAGGGTCATATCAGACCATCCAAATCCCCAGTGGCTGCTGGGTTGTTCATTGTAAAAAAAAAAGATCATAGACCATATCTGGACTTCCGTGAGCTCAACTGTATTTCCGTCCATGATCCTTACCCCCTTCCTTTAATTCCGGATTTGTTTTGTCAGATTGTCGGTGCCAAGGTGTTCTCTAAATTGTATCTGAGGTGGGCATATAATCTGTTAAGGATCAGGGAGGGGGATGATTGGTAACCGCATTTATTACTCCTGAGAGTCATTTTGAAAATCTGGTCATTCCCCTTGGGGCAAACAACGCCCCAGTGGTTTATCAACACTTTATCAATGACATCTTTCATCATCTGGTGGGGAGATTTGTTGTATATCTGGATGACACACTAATTTATTCTCCAGAAATGGAGACTCATAAGGATCATGTGAGACAGGTGTTACAGATCCTAAGACAGAATAAATTGTATGCGAAGATGGAAAAATGTGTTTTTGCTGTTCAGGAAGTGCAATTTCTTGGGTTACCTGCTCTCACCCTCAGGTTTTTGTTTGGATCCCGAGAAAGTTTGTGTGGTGTTGGACTGGGATCGACCCGGATATCTGAAAGCGCTTATGAAGTTTTGGGGATTTACCAACTACTACCGTAAATTCATCTTGAACTATTCAAATGTGGTTAAATCTTTAACAGACATGACTAGGAAGGGGGTCGATTTCTCTGTTTGGTCTGAGGTGGCAATACAAGCCTTTTCTGCTGTGAAGGAATGTTTCGATTCAGCCCCTATTCTTGTGCAACCTGACATGTCTCAGCCATTTATTATAGAGGTTGACGCATCCGAGGTAGGGGTGGGAGCAGTTTTGTCGCAAGGTCCTTCACCTAGTAAATGGTGCCTATGTGTTTTTTTCTCTAAAAAACATTCGACTGCTAAAAGAATTTATGAAGTGGGTAATAGGGAATTGCTGGCCATTAAGTTGGCTTTTGAAGAATGGTACCATTGGTTGGAAGGAGCAATTCATCCTATCACGGTAATTACTGATCACAAAAATCTGGCTTACCTTGAGTCGGCTAAACAACGGAATCCAAGGCAGGCCAGATGGTCGCTGTTTTTCACCAGATTTAACTCCATTGTCACCTACCGCCCTTGGGTACGAACGTCAAGGCGGATGCTTTGTCGCACAGCTTTAATGGGGGGGGGGTGATTCTAAAGATCGCAGTCCTATATTGTCTGAAGGGGTAGTCATATCTGCCCTATATCCTGATCTTGAGGCTAAGGTGTTGTAAGGCCAAGAGGATGATCCGGACTCTTGTCCTCCAGGGAAATTGTTTGTTCCTTAAGACTTACGTCATAAGGTATTTGAGGACATAACTGTACTGTCTTGGCTGGACACCCTGGGAGTAGATCCACTGTCGATCTCACATCGTGCAGATTTTGGTAGCCCGGGCTGCGTAAGTGTGTTGAGGACTATGTGTCAGCCTGTTGTACCTGTGCTCTTGCTAAGGTCACACATACTCGGCCTTCTGGATCTCTTCTTCCATTACCCATCCCGTCCAGACCTTGGACGCATTTGTCTATGGACTTTATCACGGATTTAAAAACGTGATCCTGGTGGTAGTTGATCGGTTTAGCAAAATGGCGCATTTTATAGCCTGTGCTACCTAATGCCAAGACTCTTGCACAGGTGTTTGCTGCTAATAATGAATCGTGAAACTACATGTCATTCCCTCTGATGTGGTGTCTGATCTGGGGACTCAGTTTGTTTCCAGATTCTTGAGAGCGTTCTGTACTCGACTGGGGGTACAATTGTCCTTTTCTTCGGCTTTTCATCCTCAGTCGAACGGACAGACTGAGCGCACCAATCAGAATCTGGAGACTTACTTGAGATGTTTTTTTTCAGAGACACAGGAAGAGTGGTCTTCATTCTTGTCGTTAGCGGAGTTTGCCATTAATAACCGTAGACAGGAGTCCACTGATAAGTCGCTGTTTTTTGGGGCATATGGATTCCATCCACAGTTTGGCACATTTTCTGGTTCTCAATATTCCGGTATTCCTGAGGAGGAATGATTTTCCTCTTCTTTGTCTTCGATTTGGCGGAAAATTCAAAATAACCTGAAAAATATGGGCAACAGGTATAAGCGTGTGGTTGAAAGGAGACGTATGAATGGTCCGGTACTGAGAGTGGGTGATTCTGTGTGGCTGTCCACAAGAAACATTAAGCTTAAGGTACCTTCTTGGAAATTGGGCCCAAGATTTATTGGTCCATAAGAGATCACTGCCATTGTTAACCCTGTAGCCTTCCGTCTTGACTTCCTCAGGCTTTGAAAATTCATAATGTATTTCATAAGTCGTTGTTGAAGAAATGTGTTGAATCTGTTGAGCCGTCCTGCTTGCCTCTAGCCCCTATCATGGTGGACAGTAATTTAGAATTTCAAATCAGCAGGATTATGGACTCCAGAGTTCTCTGTAGATCCCTCCAGTATCTTGTCCACTGGAAGGGTTACGGAACAGAGGAGAGGATGTGGGTTCCAGCGGCCGATGTTAATGCAAATCATCTGGTGAAGGCCTTTCACAGAGCCGATCCTGATAAGGTCGGTCCTGTGGCCACTTCTCCCTGGGTGTGGATGTTTGAATCCCTTGAGGTGAGACAGGAAGGATCAGGTTGGGTTTCTGGGTGTGCGGCTCTTCTGGGTTTTATCCGTCTTCCCTGGTGACACAAGCTTCCAGGGGTATGAGCGAGGTGGGTATGGCAGCAGTTCGCCTTGGTCTGCAGGCATCCAGGAGGGGATGTCTATGGGGGTAAGTCCCAAAGTGCTCCAAGTGGCTTTAAGGTCCTGTGGCGACCTGATGGTTATTTGTTTGCTGTTCTTGGTGATTGTGAGGCCAAATGGATAGAGCCAGCGTAACGGTGTCACTGATGCTTTCAGCACCTCTAGAAGGGGTCTGAGGATTTGGCAATTGGCCTAGGTAGAGGGGGCCAGGTCTTGAAACATTAGTATGTCCGCTTGCTCATATTTAAGCGAGTCATATTCTCTGCAACTTTTCAGTTTGGCAGATGTATCGACATAGCTTAGCAGGCTGTATATCGTGTCACATGGCGGCTTGTTCGTCTTGGGCCTAGGGCGCAAAGCCCTTTTTATTCTTACAATGACAATGTGGGCTGCCCTCTCTGGGCCTAATAATGAGGCGAAAAGTTCCCTGGCGACTTTTGAAAGTGCCTCAGCCGCTACTGACTCAGGGATTCCGCGTATCCGCAAGTTGTGCCTGCGGCTGCGATTTTCCTGATCTTCTAATTTGAGCAGAGCTTTGTTTAGTAGGGCTTTGTGTGCTGCTAGTGCTTCACTGGTTTTCATGCCATAGGACAATATGGCGTCCTGGGGGTTTTCTAGCGCCACTACTCTATGACCTAAGTGGCGTAGGTCTTCTTTTATGTCTGATACGTCCTTTTTTAGGGGTGACAGGGTTGCCTCTAGCATGTCTCTGAGGACAGATTTCGATATAAGGGGATCTCTCTGGGCATGTCTGCGCTCTGATATGTCTGGGATGCTACCTGTATCCAAGAGCTCTTCCTCTTCAGAGTTGTGTGTGATGCTCAGCACCATCTTAGCTTCGCTAGACGCGGCTGGTTTGGGTTTTTTGCGCAGGAATTTCACCAGGTCTGGTTGTCTTAAGCGGATCGGAGTTACTTCAGCGATGTCCCCCTGATTTCTTTTGCCGACTTTTTCCATTGCTGATCAGATGGAGTGCTTAATTAGGGGCGAAACAGCCAGTTTTCACAAGGAGCTCAGACTTGAGCGGCCATGCAGTTATTTGTTTGCATTTTAACACTTCTCTATAAGGGAGAAAAATGCCTTGAAAAAAGTAGTTCACGCAGTTGTTTAGGAAAAAAAAGGTTAAGAAAAGCCATACACCATGGAAACAATTGACAGAATTTATTAGAATATAATTGACATATTGCAATCATTCTAATCTGGATCTAAGTATCTGAGGAAAAGTAATTTCTTCAGAGTGGCTGAAAAGACAGGGGAGGATGAGCCTACTGTAAGTAATCACTAAGCAAACATCCCATGCTGACAATGGTAACCTTCTTGAAGATGGAGGGGGAAGGGCTATAAAGCACAGTCATCTGGAGAGATAGCGATGGAATGCAAGTCCTGTGATTGTCGTACAGTAAGACCTTGCTCACATATCACTTATTTGCATCAGTTATTGTGAGCTAAAACCAGGTGCAGGTCAAAAACACAGAACAGTTGCAGATCTTTTCATTATAATTTATCTCTGTTTAGCTTCCACTTCTGGTTTTGGCTCACAAAAACTGATGAAAAAAACTGATCAAATAACTGACGTGTGAACAAGGCCTAAGGCGGCTTTTATACAATCAGTGTATAGTCAGTGTTTGATTAGTGATTCTGAGCCAATAACCAGGTGTGGGTAAAAAACAAAAAACAGAATAAATGCAAATATTTTCATTATACCATTTCTCTGTGTGGACTCTCCTGGTTTGGGCTCTCAATCACTGATGATAATCACTGATCAAACACTGACCAAAATATTGACATGCGAAAGATGCCTTACAGACGATACCTTGTGTGGGATTGACATGATTTGGATTTTAAAATCCGCATCACAGATCATTTTACGCGCTTGTTTTTTGACACTTCACATTTTGTTTGTCAGGGGACAGTACTGCTGCCAATGGGGCAGAGGTGTTTTCAGGAGATGATACTGCTGCCAGTGGGAGAAGTTGTCAGTAAACTTTACTGCTGCCAGTGGACGAGGGATTGTAAGGGGATATTACTGCTGCTTATAGGGGAGGGGTTGTCAGGAGACAGTAGTACTCCCAGTAGTAGAGAGGTAGTCAGGGGACTATAATGTCGGATTATTTGTAGTTCATGGAGATGTTTATTTGGCACTGTTGGGGAGATGTTTTGTGCTGCACTGTTTTATTATATTATATAAATTAGGTCTAAAAAAGTGATGTGACATGGGCGGAGAAGAGGACGGGCCGGCATTTATTATGCTTGTTTTAGGAGTAGAAAATGGTCTAAATGTAAGCCAGCAAGGAAGCTGGCTTGCATTTAGACTGGCACTGGATGTGTCAAAGTTCGGTAGAGGCCTATGCTTCTACATAACTTCAGCGGATCCACGCCAGCTATAGGGGTTATTAAGGCAGGCTTCTAAAATGCTGGTCTTAATAAATGAGCTCTTAACCCGGACATACCCAGCATTTCACCCAGGCAGCCCTCATGACAAGAGCATCAGAGCAAGAGAATTGCGCAGGGCAAAGGCATTTTGTGGAGTTCCTGTGATGGACCGGGCTCTCCTTTGGGCTGCCAGGTGGAGGCTTCCGCCCAGCAGTGAGCCCAGTGACATCGCCGGCATTGATGGACGGGCTTTAGCGCTGCCCTAGCCTGTAAAACGGCTATGGCAGCGCTAAGGCCCGTCCATCAGTGCCGGTGATGTCACCGAACACACTGCTGGGTGGAAGCCTCCGCCCGGCAGTGTGTTATAATAAGTAAAAGAGCCCTTGCCCTGCACATGAACTGCTCCGATGCTCAAGTCAGGGGGGGCTGTCTGGGTGAAATTATGGGTATGTCCGGGTTCAGCGCGGAACCCGGACAACCACTTTAAAGAGGTTTTCTGGTAATAATGGCTTTCTATTTACTGCCTGCCTGTAAGTATGATTTTTTTTTTTTTTCAGGAGAAAGGCTATAGGCATTACATAAAAAGTCATTGTAAATTGTACAGATGGCACTGTATAATGCTTACATGTTATTTCATTCTACATGCCAGACAGGATCATTCCTTTATTTTCCTGAGGTGGTGATCAAGCCCATAATTTGTAAAAACCAGGAAGGGGATGTCCCTAGTAATTCTAGAATTGATGGTGTCTGTGTTGCACCAGGGAAACATTTTCCTGATGAAGTCCCCCAAACAACAAGGAAGGGAAGGACCCAGTGTGTTCCAAAAGGTGGATACAAAAGGACACCATTTATTACTGTGAAACCTGTCTAAAGAATTGCTTCAGCACCACACATCTATGGGTTATTAATTTTATGTTTTATGAACCCTTTAGTTTCCTGTAGGGTGCATTTTCTACTGTTACCCCTTGTGAAAATGAAAAATTGGGGCTAAATCTGCATTTCATTGTAAAAAAAAAATAATTTTCTTTTTCACAGTGAAGTGTTGTTAAATTTTGTAAACCATCCCTTTAAAAATTCCTTAAAGTATCTAGTTTCCAAAATGGGGTAACTTCTTGTGGGTTTCAACTGTAGGGGTACTTCGGGGTTTCTTCAAATGCAACATATTGTCTGAAACCCTGTTCAGCAAAATCTGCCCTTCAAAAGCCATATAGCGCTCCTTCCCTCCTGACCCCCTCAGTTTGCCCACACAGCAGTTTACGAGCACTGTCTTGTGCATTTTCTCCTGTAACCCCTTGTGAAAATGAAAACATAATGTCTGGCCCTGTCAAAGTGCAGAGGACGCAGCAGATGCAGAGAGAGCAGAGCCTCTAGGAACAAAGGCATCGCTCACATTTGTTCCTAGAGTCTAATTTGCATATATTAAAACATAATTTTTCTCAGCAATGCGGGCACATGTGAACATGGGGCCAACACAGATGCCTTCAGCTGCCAAGCGCACATGTAACAGGTCAGCCAGTTTCATAGGTACAAATCTGCTGACAGATGCCCTTTAAAGTTAAAACTGTCTGTGTCCTGATGGGGTTAAATGTTTTTGTGTTATGTTTTTTCAGGGTTTAATCTAATTGAATTGTACAGTATTTACACAAGACAATATAAATATATTGACAAATCTCCCATAAAGATTTACTTTACCTGTATGTCTATTTCTTACCTTTTGTACATGATAACTGGTTGCCTGCAGCTACCTCTAGGGGGTGCTCAATGCATTGGAACTGATAGTTACTATTGCTGAAGCTGAAATTATTTTTTGCATGGATCTTCCCCTAGAGGCGACTGTGAATTTATGTTGGAAACAGAAAAAGGAGTTCAGTGCCAGGCCTCCCACACCTGGATGTCATAGCAATTGCAATCTGCCTTCAAGGTAGGGTTTTTTCCCTTCAAGTGAACACATAATCATAGTTATACTAAACTTTTTTTTTTTTCCTTTAAAACATGGATAATTGTCAGGAATAGAAACTCATCAATATTGAAATACTGAAAACAGGAGGGCTGGAAAATGTATTTGTATCTCAAGCTTATTGTAGCTTCCGACGGAGATTAAATGTCCTAGTGTGCTGAAAAACGGCTTCGGTGCAAATGCTAATTTTGAGAATCGAGGTAAATAGCCTAGACCTGGCAAACCACAAAAAAAGAGAAACTAAAGACATTTCTGCACAATTAAATAGTAAACACTAGCTCCCTCTATATTAATCCTATAGTGTTGTGGCCTATCACCTGACAGGTTCCCTTTAACTTGCAATCATGCAACCAACTCATATTATATAAGAACCTATTGTCATAGGTCCATGTGTTTGTGGCGGGGTCAGTTAGAAGTCCAAATCATTGTTTTTTTTGTCCAAAATAGTAAAACAACAAAGTTATGCAGTCATAGAAACATAAACACCAAACAAAAACACCTTGCTCATCTGAGCGCTAACTATACATTAGGTTAGCTCACCTATGTACTTCAAATCCATACACAGGCTTTGCACAGCCAACAGATCACACAGCTTCCCAGCAATGACCCTGAATGAGGCTCTCAGCCTGGGTTTAACCCCCACAGTATTGAGCCCAGCAGCTACACCTAGGTCTGCCTCAGGCTAGGGGAAAGTGCTGTACTGGAAGGGAGGGAATGGCAGGTACCTCTACCAATACCTACATGCCATTCCATAAAAATCCAGGCCCATAAAAGACCTTAAATAAAGGTGTCTCAGCAAACTATACTTTGCTGAAACAACACAGCTTTCCTGGATTCTTTTACCTCATCCCTCTACCAATATTATTACGTCACTCTTATGTACTCATTGCATGGCACTAATAGCATAAAATGGCCACCACTGTTGGTAATATGCGATAGTATTATTTAGCCACCAAAGTTGAAATTTTGTGACAATATTAAATGGTTTGTGCCACTACTAACACTTATGGCATCTGCTATCCACCTGAATAAAAGAATAAGTGTTTCATCTCTGGGGGTCTGACTGCCAAGACCCCCAGGAATCACAAAAGCAAGGATCTTAAATTGCTAATGAACTGCCCCATGAAAAGGGAGTGGTGGTGCACATGTGTGTCTGTGAGCACTGTATTCAGCAGTCCCATAGAAGTGAATGGAACAGTGGACACACATGTGCACCACCACTCCATAGGGATGGCGCAGATCGGCAGAACTTGCTGACCCCCCTTTTCATGATTGCTTGGGATCCCAGCAGTCGGACACCCAGCAATCAAACAATTATACCCTGTTGTCTAGGGAACACATGTTATAAGTGGCAAAACCCCTTCAGTTTCTAATTTATATTTCCTTCCCTACACAGAATTTCAGCTAGTTATGTTAATATAGGGGCACAAGCAATTCTAATTCCTTATAACTGTCCTACAAATCTATAAGCAAAATGGTGTCTGCCCCTTTTATAACCCTTCTTTGTATTTAAAGGGGTTGTGCAATGGCTTCAAGAGGTTTTCCAAGACTTTTTAAATCATGACCTATCCTATCTGATATGTGATCGGTTGGGGTCCAATACCCTGGATCCCAACTGATCAGCAGTTTGAGAAGGTGGCGGTTCAGTCACATGGCCTGGGCATAGCTCCATCTCATTCAAGTGAATGGGGCTGAGCTGTGAAATCAAGCACAGCCATTGTACAATGTACGATGCTGTGATTGGTAAGCTGCAAGAAGGCCGTGGTACCTACAGGAGCATCAGTGCTTTCATAAACAGCTGATCAGTGGGGGCCCTGGGACCTGAACCCCACCTTTCAGATACTGTTGACCTAACCACAGGGTATGCCATAAGTTAAAAACTCTTGGAAGACCCCTTAATATTGATGACATTGATTGGGACGGAGCAGTTGCAATCACCCCCTCCAATCAACTGTTTGAAGGGGTCATGGTGCTCCTGCAAGCCCTGCATCCTCTTATACATTTAACTGCACACGGTCTCATTGCAATTTCTCATTCCATTCACTTGAAATGGGGCGTGTAGTTGTAGTTACATTGCACAGGTTCTACAAGGGAGACGGAGTTCAGGTGCTTGCATTAGTGTCGCAACCCCTACAAACAGATGATCGGTGGGGGTGCCCGAAGTCAGAAACACCCCCAATCAGATATTCATGACCTACCCCAAGGACAGGAACATTAACTGTTCTTACATTTGTATCAAGAATGAGTGATTAAGCTGTAACAATCATTTACTTTACAAATTATACAAAATAACTGTGGAGCCCCAGTTATGAGTCTTCAACACAGTGAAAGCCAGATATCCCTCAAAGGAAGGAAAACCAAGCAAAGGGGTGTCCCCATTACAGAGATCACCAAATCCACCATATTAAGTGGCCCCTATGTCAAGATCCCGCTCTTTTAAAAGCTTTAAGGATGTGACAGGGAAGACCTAAGCTTGTTACCCATCCACAGGCAGCTGTTTCGGGGTGTTGCCCCTCATCAGTGTGGAGAAGTATTCTGGCTAACCAGGAGCAATGCCTTGGAGACTACTCAAGCAAAACAATAGCTGACCTTAGGGAGACCAGCTACAGAAAACACTGTGGAGCCTCATTTAAGAGTCTCGACACAGCAATTCAAAGTGCAAAGCTCCCTGGGAAACAGTAATATGCAAAATAACTGTGGAGCCCCAGTTATGGGTCTTCAACACCAAATCCACTATCTTACATATTGTTATTACAATATCATCTTGCAGACCAGAAGACATGTCGTCTACTAATTTAATTCTAACTCTGAATAGAAGTTTGCCCAAATCCAAAATTTAATCTGGAATATAGTTTCATCTTTGGTTCCTCTCTGTACTTTTCTCTCTCTCCTGTTTAATCGCAATGAAATATTATGTAATTTTAGAAGAATCTCATAAAATGAGCACAGGCAACTAATTTGTACTCCAGCAGGTGATAATTGTCCCTGTGAGTTTATCAGGCTCATTAGCACTGTAATATTCATATGTGCTGTATATATAATGAGCTAGATAAGTGAATATTTGCATAAAATGTAATAGTGTTCTAGATAAGTATTTTTTTTATATATATACAAAATTAGTTAATAACAAAAATTTGCATGCTTCCTTGTGAGGAGCGGATTAGATTCATAGTCATGCTCTCAATGTACTGTTTTGGTGAAACCACGATCATAAAGCGGTGCTTCTGAGAGCGCTTTGCACCGCGTTCAGTGTACCGATCCCATATGCTTTCCGTGCCCCCCCCCCCCCCCAATACACCTTCCTTCAAGATCTTTAACTTTTTAATTTTCCATTCACGTAGCCATATGAAAAATCATATTTTTAGCAGAAAGTTGTATTTTTGTAATGGCATTTAATTTACCATAGCTTGTATTGGAAGTATTTACTACTTTCAAAAAAATAAAAACTTTTGAAAATTCTTTACATTTATTTGCATTGCCATTTTATGACACCCATAATTTTTTTTTCTACATTTCTGTCTACAGAGCTGTGTTGAGGTTTATTTTTGTGGGTTTTTTTACCTACCATTTTGGTGTACACGCTGCTTTTTTATCACTTTTTATTCATTTGTTTTTCAACAAAAAACACCCAGTAAAAACCCAGTAAACCGACTGGTTTTATTTTTTCAGTTATGGTGTTCACTGTGCACAATATTTTTTATATTAAAATAGTTTCCACATTTTCAGACATGCAAATAACAATTATATTTTCTTTTCTTCAATTATATATATTCTCTTTATTGTTTATTTTTATGTGTAAAATTAAGAAAGAAGGGATTTGAATTTGTAATGTGTTCCTGTCTTATATTGTTACAATTTTTTTCCACTGTTTTATTCCCCCTAATTTTTTATGTTCACAATATGCATTAGCGGTATGCAACATCAGACCACTATATATAGGACAGGTAACTTATAAGGATCACTCTCTTGAATATATAAATACATAAGTGAATTACTGAATGTGGGATACAAAATCGTAATAAGGGCTCATGCACACATATAAACATAGAATGTGTCGGCAGATAAGAACCATTTGGCCCATCTAGTCTGCCCAATATACTAAATACTATGAATAGCCCCTGGTTGTTGATTGGCCGTTTTGTACATTGGGGACCGCAATTTGTGGTCCCCAATGCACGGGTAACATCCGTGCGGATTCCACAGATGGATCCAGACCCATTCAAGTTAATTGGTCCGCATCCGTGATGCGGGGTGCACACGGCCGGTGCCCGTGTATTGCGGACCAGCTGTTTGCGGGCAATATGGGCATGGCCAATCAACGGCCGTGTGCATGAGGCCTAAGAGCAAAGAATAAAAACATGTAGGAGTCTGTTGAGACAACCTTTTTTCTGCCTGGATTTGGAACACATCCTGTGTCATAATTCACACGGGGTCCACATGGATCTGCCTCAGGGCTCATGTACATGACTATATGTATTTTGCGGTCTGCAAAACACAAATATGCAAAAAATATGGACAAAGTCTGTCTAACATCTGTATTGCATCCGTTTTATTTGCGGATCCATTGTGCCTATCCTTGTCAGCAAAACTGAAAAAAGTAGGATATGTTTTAACTTTTTTGCGGGGCTACTGAACCCATTGAAATGAATGGGTTTGTATCCTATCCGAAAAAACTAAATATGTTTATGTGCATGAGCCCTCACTTTGTTGTCAATAGGAAATCGTTGCAATAGTTAATACAATGTGGATGTACAGTTTCTAACACCAGATCATCAAGGGAAATAATTGGCATACACCTTGTTGACCGATTATATGGGGCAAAATCCATGGGTGACCCACAGCACGCAAACTGCAAAATAGTGGCAGAAAATAGAGGGGTCAGTCTTGGATTTCTGCTGTGGATTCCACAGCTAATACCAGTTCATTTTTACGACGTGTATTTTAACCATCTAACTAAATCCTAAGGGTCCTTACGCGCAGGAATTTGGCTCTGACAGTTTTTTTTTAACCTCCTAACGAATGCCACAAAAAAGTAAAGATGCAGAAGAACACCAGATACCTATAACCTATAAGTGAAAGCACCGTAATGTTGTTTTATCTCCATGTTCAGTGTACAGACTGTCCAGTTTTATTATACTGTATTATGCCCTTTCATTACATATAATATAGTTTTAGAGTAGATGACAAAGAAGGGGAAGGGTTAAAATGTGCCAATTGTTATTATAAGGACAATCACTCCATAGGCAGCTGTAGTTGTATGTGAAATGCATCATATCTCTTCACGTCTGCAGGTTATGCAGGCTCTCAATAGCATGGAGCTAGAGCTACGTTCAGTACTCTGATTCATTCAGATGTCATTTCTTCTCTCCCTTCATTCTCACAGAAAGGGCTCAGGCACATGAACGAAAAAGCTCTGTGCCCGTGCTGCAGACTGCGAATGGCGGTCCACAATGCACGGCCAACGGTCATGTGCACTTCGGGCTGTGATCCGCAAGATATGGCAAAAGATAGGAAAGCCCACGGAAGCACTTCATAGCATTTCCATGGGCTTCCGATGCATGCCTCCACTCCACAAAAGATAGAAAATGTCCTATATTTGGCTATATCTTGCAGATCGCGAACCTATTCAAGTCATAGATCCGCATCTGCAGCACAGAGTGCACACGGCCAGCCTCAATATATTGCAGACCCACCATTTGCAAAATAGGCACGAAGCCCTTAAGTTTGTTTGTGTATGAGTGTCACGCTCTGCCCTGTGGGTGTTTTTCTTTCGGTGTCTGTTTTACTAGGCCTCTAGGGTGACGCTAGCTCCTTCAGTTGTTGAAGGAGCTGGGTGTCTCTTTCCCTCTTCCCTACAGCTGAGGGTTTGGTTCAGTATGTTAAAGTCTTAGGTACGTGGGCATGTGCATATCTATCTTCAAGATATGCACATGGGCATAGCAGCTTAGGGAAAGTGTTTTAGGGATTGCTAGGAGGTGACCCCTTTGTTCCCTAGCATTTGGGGCCTAGTCAGTTGTTTTGTTTGCCTTGTTGTGTTCTGTTTCCTTCCCTTATCTTACCTACCGTGACATTATAACCTGCCCTACCGTCATTTTTTCCCTTGCTGTTTGCAAAATGGAAACTATTGATGCTTTGGATGATCGCATGCAGGGATTGTCTTTGGAGGTAGCTGACCTCCGCAATTCGGTTGCAGGGTGTCAGAGTACTTTTGGCGTCTGGCGCCACCGGGGGAAACCAGGTCTGCCTGGAACATAAGGTCACTCTCCCTGATAGGTTTTCGAGGGGAGGTGATAACTTTGTTTGGTTCAGGAAATCCTGTAAATTGTATTTTCATCTGTGTCCGATTTCATCTGGAGAAGAAAACCAAAGAGTAGGGATTATTACTTCTCTGCTAAAAGGTGACGCTCAGTCTTGGGCTTTTTCTCTGCCGACCAGTTCACAGTTCCTCCAGTCGTTGGATGAATTTTCGGAGCCCTGGGTCTGATTTATGATGATCCAGACCAAGTCTCTATGTAGTGTAGCTTGTGCTGGGGAGAACGTACTGCTGAGTCGTATTGTGCTGAATTTAGAAGATGGACGACTGACTTGGAGTGGAATGATCCTGCACTCCGTAGTCAGTTCTGTCAGGGGCTATCTGAGAGATTAAAAGATGCCCTTTCATTTCATGAAAAAAAACGGATTCTTTGGAGGCGGCCATGTCTTTGGCTGTACGGATTGATAGACGTCTTAGGGAGAGGTGCAAGGTTCCCCTCGGGCAGGGGTTACTGTCTGGTGGAGATTCAGTGCCTCCTGTCCCTCGGGGTACTATGACACTTGAATTAGGGGCTGGAGAGGAGCCTATGCAATTGGGTCAGGTTATTTCCTGCTCTGGTAATAGGAATTTTAGGAAGCTGAATAGACTGTGTTACTTCTGTGGCCAAGAAGGTCATTTCGTTAATGTGTGCCCTTTTATTAAACCTCAAAGTGGTAATGAAAAAAAAATAGGGGATTCCTTCAAAGAAAATAAAACTCCCTTACTCTTGGTAGTGTGAATGGGGAGTCAGAGCAGGCATATTCGTATCCTACCTGCAGTACCTGATTTCTCCTGCCTGCCATGGTGGCGCTAGACTCTGGAAATTTTGAGTTAAAGGTATTTGTTGACAGTGGCGCAGGGGTTAATCTTATTGATTTTCAATTTCTTCAGAGTCATGGTTTTAAAACTAGCGCATTAAGCAAAGAGATACCAGTGTTTGCTATAGATTCCGTCCCCCTCTCACAAAGATGTCTAACTTATATTGTTCAGGATATTCATTTGAGGGTGGGTGATTCTGATGTTGAGTTCCTTTCTTGCTTTGTTATGAAAGGTTTTCCTGTTCCGATGGTTCTGGGTTTACCATGGTTGATAAAACATAACCCTACCATTGACTGGCTACCAGACAAATCAGTAATTGGAGTGAATTTTGTATAAACAAATGTCTTAGTGCCTCTATTTCGGGGGTGTCCACTAATGTGTTGCCTCAGTTTCTTTCCGATTTTTCGGACGTATTCTCGGAGGGTGGAGCTCAGGAGTTGCCCCCTCACCGAGAGTATGATTGTCCGGTCAATCTTATCCCCGGAGCAAAATTGCCAAAATCTCGGTTATATATTCTTTCTCAACCCGAAAGAGTAGCTATGCGGGAGTATATTGCCGGGAGTTTGGCAAAGGGACATATTAGACCATCTAAGTCTCCTATGGCCGCTGGCTTCTTTTTCGTAAAGAAGAAGGACGGATCCCTTAGACCGTGCCTAGATTTCTGGGAACTGAATATGATTACTGTCGTGATCCTTATCCCCTTCCCTTGATTCCGGATCTATTTGATCAGATTGTTGGTGGCAAGGTATTTTCTAAATTGGATTTAGGAGGAGCTTATATTCTGATCAGGGAAGGAAATGAATAGAAAATGGCCTTCAATACCCCCAAGGGTCACTTCCAGAACCTAGTCATGCCCTTTGGTTTATCTAATGCTCCAGCAGCCTTTCAGCGCTTTATCAATGAAATTTTTCATCATTTGGTGGGGAGGTTCGTTGTTATTTACCTCGCTTACATACTAATTTACTCACCCGATATAAAGACTCATCAGGATCATTTGAGACAAGTGTTATTGATCCTTCGGGAGAATAAATTGTATGCTAAGTTGGAAAAATGTGTGTTTGCGGTTCAGAAGCTGCTGTTTTTGGTGTACTTGCTTTCTGCCTCCGGTTTTTGTATCGATCCCGAAAAGGTCCGTGCGGTACTGGAATGGGATCAGCCGGAGAATCAGAAAGCCCTGATGCGGTTTTTAGGATTTACTAATCACTACAGAAAATTCATCCTGAATTATTCCACCATTGTCAAACCTTTGACAGATATGACTAGGAAGGGCGCTGACTTCTCTGTCTGGTCGGATGAGACATTACAGGCTTTTTCTGCTGTTAAGAAATGTTTTGCTTCTGCTCCCATTCTAATGCAACCTGATGTGTCTCAACCCTTCATTGTGGAGATTGACACGTCAGAAGTGAGAGTCGGAGCAGTCTTGTCGCAGGGTCCCTCTCCTAGCACATGGCGCCCGTGTGCTTTTTTTCTCAGAGAAACTCTCAGCCGACGAAATAAATTATGATGTTGGGAATAGGGAGTTGTTGGCCATGAAATTGGCCTTTGAAGAGTGGCATCATTGGCTAGAAGGGGCTACCCATCCGATTACGGTATTTACTGACCATAGGAATCTGGCTTACCTGCAATCTGCAAAGCATTTAAATCCTAGGCAGGCTAGATGGTCATTGTTGTCACATAGCTTTCCGGGGAAAGGGAGGACTTTCGGAGGATCCCACTCCGATTTTGGCTGATGGGGTGGTAGTTTCCACTCTTTACCCTGAGCTGGAGACGGAAGTGTTGGCGGCTCAAGAGGAGGCACGCGATTCTTGTCCTCCAGGCAAGTTGTTTGTTTCTTCTGAACTGCGATACAAGTTGTTCAAGGAACATCATGATACTGTCCTTGCGGGACATCCTGGAAGTAGATCCACTGTAGATCTTATTTCCCGAAGATTCTGGTGGCCAGGGTTGTGTAAAAGTGTTGAGGGATATGTAGCAGCTTGTGAGACCTGTGCACGCGCGAAAGTGGCTCACACTCGGCCATCAGGATCTCTTCTTCCTTTGTCCATCCCATCTCGTCCTTGGACATATTTGTTCATAGACTTCATTACTGATTTGCCGAGTTCCTCTGGGAAAACTGTGATTTTGATGGTAGTGGGTGGCTTCAGCAAGATGGCTCACTTTGTACCATTATCAGGTTTTCCCAATGCGAAAACTCTTGCTCAGGTTTTTATTGATAACATTGTGAAATTACATGGCATTCTCTCTGATGTGGTGTCTGATAGGGGGACCCAATTTGTTTCCAGGTTTTGGAGGGCGTTTTGTTCTCGTCTGGGTATTCAGTTGTCTTTTTCTTCAGCTTTTCATCCTCAGTCAAATGGTCAAACTGAGCGCACTAACCAAAACCTGGAGACCTATTTGAGGTGTTTTGTTGCTGAGAATCAGGATGAGTGGTCCTCGTTCTTGTCTTTAGCTGAGTTTACCTTGAATAACCGTAGGCAGGAGTCAACTGATAAGTCACCATTTTTTAGCACATATGGTTTTCACCCTAAGTTTGATACTTTTTCTTGAATCGAATCTTCTGGGATACCGGAAGAGGAGAGATTCTCTTCCTCTTTCATCTTTCTGGCGGAAGATTCAAGTTAATTTGAAAAAAATGGGTGGAAGATATAAACGGATGGCTGACAAGAGACGTATGACTGGTCCGGACCTGTGTGTGGGTGATTTGGTGTGGTTGTCCACTAAAAACATTAAGCTGAAGGTGCCCTCTTGGAAATCGGGTCCAAGATTTATTGGCCTTTACAAAATCTCAGCCATTGTCAATCCATTGGCATTTCGTCTGAAACTTCAGCAGGCCTGGAAGATCCATAATGTGTTTCACAGGTCCTTGTTGAAGAAATATGAGCAACCTGCAAAACCATCTCCTTTGCCTCCTTCTCCTGTTTTGGCTGATGGAAATCTGGAGTTTCAGATCTCTAGAATTCTCAATGTGTTCTTCTGGGTTCCCTTCAGTACCTGGTGCATTGGATGGGATACGGTCCCGAGGAAAGAATGTGGGTTCCAGCTACCGATGTTAATGCTTGCTGCCTTATCAATGCCTTTCACAGGGCACACCCGGATAAAGTTGGAGCTGGGTGTCTGGAGGTCACCCATAGAGGAAGGGGTACTGTCACACTCTGCCCTGTGGGTGTTCTGAGGAGATCTGTCAGAGTTGCTGCAAGTGACTTCTTCTGACATTTTGTTTTGTTGTAAGTTTGAACTGAATCCCACCTCCTCCCAGGTATTGTTCTTTAGGTAATTGGTGAGGCTATTTATTCCTTCCTCTCCCTATAGCCTTTGCGGGTTATAGTTCTGCCTTGTGTGAGCTCTGGAAGTTTAGTGGATCGTCTGCTCCAACACCTCTCTAGAGAAGTCCTTTTCCATTTTTCTTTCTGTGTCTGTTTTACTAGGCCTATAGGGTGACGCTAGCTCCTTCAGTTGTTGATGGAGCTGGGTGTATCTTTCCCTCTTCCCTACAGCTGAGGGTTTGGTTCAGTGTGTTATAGTCTTTGGTACGTGGGCATGTGCATATCTACCTTTGAGATATGCACATCGGCATAGCAGCTTAGGGAAAGTGTTTTAGGGATTGCTAGGAGGTGACCCCATTGTTCCCCAGCATTTGGGGCCTAGTCAGTTGTTTTGTTTGCCTTGTCGTGTTCTGTTTCCTTCCTTTATCTTACCTACCGTGACAATGAGCCCAAACAGAGGGAGAAACTGCAGCTGCACATCCCTCCTCCATATCTTCGACTTACTGTATTTATTGTAGAGAGAGCTATAATGCAATTTGAAAGCCTTTTCACATTTTATGTTGTGGCCTTGTGCTAAAATAAAAATAGAAAATCAAGCTTTTCCCCATCAATAGCCAATAATAAGAAAGTGAAAATAGAATATTCACAATCTTTGCTAATTTCTTGAAAAAGAAAAACTAAAATCTTATGTTGACATAAGAATTCAGACCCTCAGGAAGCACCTTTGGCAGAGATCGCAGCCTCCAGCTTCTTGATTTGGACACCTGTAGTTGGGGACTTTCTGCCATTCTTCTTTGCAGATCCTCCCAAGCTCTGTCAGGTTAGAGGGGGACTGTCGGTGGACAGCCATTTTCAGGTCTCTCCAGAGATGTTAAGTTGGGTTCTAATCAGG
Source organism: Bufo gargarizans (assembly GCF_014858855.1). Lineage (NCBI taxonomy): Eukaryota > Metazoa > Chordata > Amphibia > Anura > Bufonidae > Bufo > Bufo gargarizans. The sequence goes on along the minus strand of NC_058082.1, from coordinate 529,920,299 downwards.
TTTCTGGCTGGGCTTCTCTAGGACATTGACAAGGTTTTCCCTAATCCACTCCTGTGTGTTTTGGGTCAGTGTCATATTGGAAGGTGAACCTTTTATAGAAGTACAGGGTATTAAAACAGGGGTATTGAAAAGGATTGTGTTAAGTTCTCTCAAGTTATCCCCTATCCACAGGGGACTATCTCCGCCAGTCACATATAAAAGGAGAGGCAGCAGTCAAGCACAGCCTGCTGCTCCATCTTGTCATGGAACCATGAACCAGACATACAACAAGAGATGAGTGGAAATAAGAAGGCTTTATTGAAAATAAAGCTGTAAGGCAAAAGTCCAAACGGATGGCTAAACCGAAGCAGGGTCTTGCGAAACCAGAGATCAGGAACCAGAAGGGTAGTCAGATGAAGCCAGGATCAGGAACCAACAGGGTAGTCAGACGAAGCCAGGATCAGGAATCAGCAGGGTAGTCAGACGAAGCCAGGATCAGGAACCAGAAGCAGCAGCAGTCTTAGAAGCATGTGAGCACAGGAGGACCAAGCAGGGAACTGAAGCCACAGACCTCCTATATATATGAGCTAGGCATCCAGCTCCTCCCAGTGGGAAGGAGGAGCCGCAGGGTGGGAGGCTACAAGAAACCCAGAAACCAAGATGGCCGCCAGCACATGTCAAACGAAGGAGAACGGCAAGGAGGTAAGACCATGACAGTACCTCCCCCTCAAGGGCCCCTCCTCCGCGGAGTAAGGAACGGTTTCTGAGGGAAGCGTGCGTGGAAGGCTCGGAGCAAGGCAGGAGCATGGACATCTGCGGAGGGAACCCAGGAACGCTCCTCTGGACCATAACCACGCCAATGGACCAAAAACTGCACCCGGCCGCGGACCAGGCGTGAGTCCAGGATATTGCTCACCTCATACTCCTCACGATTGCCCACTTGGACCGGACGAGGCCGAGGAATCGAGGAAGTGAAACGATTACACACCAGTGGCTTCAAGAGGGAGACATGAAACACGTTGGAGATCCGCATGCCAGGAGGAAGCGCAAGGGCATATGCTACCGGGTTTACCCTGCGAAGCACTCGGAAGGGACCAACAAAGCGAGGCGCCAGCTTGGGAGTGGGCACTCGAAGGTTGAGGTTGCGGGTGGACAACCATACGCGGTCTCCGACCTGGTAGGAAGGAGCGGGCGCTCGTCTGCGATCAGCCTGGAGTCTCTGGCGCTGCGCAGAGACCTCAAGGGACCTCTGGATCTGTACCCAAGAAGCACGTAGGACGGAAAGGTGATCCTCCACAGCCGGAATATCCTGGGGAGAGAATACCTCCGGTAACACGGCAGGTTGGAACCCATAATTGGCCATGAAGGGAGACGTCCCAGAGGAAGAGTTCACCGCCGTGTTCCTGGCAAACTCAGCCCAAGGCAGGAGGTCAACCCAATTGTCTTGGTGATCGGAGACATAGCAACGAAGGAATTGCTCCAAGGCCTGATTGGATCGTTCTGCGGCCCCATTGGACTGAGGGTGGTAGGCCGATGAGAAAGAGAGATGAATCCCCAACTGGGAGCAAAAGGCGCGCCAGAACCTGGACACAAACTGACTCCCCCGATCCGACACAATCTCCTTGGGCAAACCGTGCAACCGGAAGACCTCCCTGGCAAAAATCGAGGCCAACTCTTGTGCAGAGGGTAACTTCTTGAGAGGTACACAGTGGCACATTTTGGAAAACCGATCCACTATCATGAGAATGACCGTATGACCTCGGGATGCAGGGAGGTCCACAATGAAATCCATCCCCAGGTGTGACCATGGACGCTCCCCGGTGGCTATGGGTTGCAAAAGGCCCAACGGAAGGTGCCGAGGGGACTTACTCTGGGCACAAACGGAGCATGCCGCTACATATGCGGCGATGTCGGAAAGTAGAGAAGGCCACCAGAACAGACGTGAAACAGCCCAGGACAGCTGATTCTTTCCAGGATGCCCCGCGGCCTTGGAGTTATGGTAGGTTCGCAACAACCGAGTGCGCAACTCCTCAGGCACAAAACACCTGCCGTTGGGTCTCCCAGAGGGAGCACCAGATTGAGCCGCCAAAATCTGCTCACCCAGGGGAGAGGTCAGGCTGGTGCGAATGGCGGCCAGGATCTGATTCGGAGGTATGACCGAAGTCGGAATCGACTCCTCCCCGGACAGCTCGGAGTACTGCCGTGATAAGGCATCCGCTCTGATGTTCTTGGAACCGGGTAGGTAGGAGACCACGTAATTAAAACGTGACAAGAACAGAGCCCATCTGGCCTGACGTGGTGTCAATCTCTTGGCCTCAGAGAGGTAGGTCAGATTCTTGTGGTCCGTCAGGATGAGAACCGGAACCACCGAGCCCTCGAGCAAGTGCCTCCATTCTTTAAGGGCCTGCACGATGGCCAATAACTCCCTGTCACCAATCTGATAGTTGCACTCCGCGGAAGACAGTTTCCGGGAGTAAAACCCACAAGGAAGCAGAGGACCCTCTGGTGTTCTACGCTGAGACAGGAGGGCGCCTACTCCCGTCTCAGACGCGTCCACCTCGAGGACAAACGGCAACCCAGGGTTGGGATGCGACAGAATCGGAGCCGACACAAAGGCGGACTTTAGAGCCTCAAAAGCTCGGATGGCCTCGGGCGGCCAGACCTGGGGATTACTGCCCTTCCTGGTCAGATCCGTGAGAGGCTTGGCTAGCATGGAAAAGTCCCTGATGAACTTCCGATAATAATTGGCGAAGCCCAAAAAGCGCTGCAGGGCACGAAGACCACTGGGCTGGGGCCACTGTAAGACAGCCGAAACCTTCTCAGGATCCATGGAGAACCCCTCAGCGGAAATGATGTAACCTAAGAAGGTTACCTGGGATCGGTGAAATTCGCATTTCTCAAGCTTACCGAACAGCTTGTTCTCTCGTAACCGTTGCAACACTCGTCTGACATCCAGAATGTGGGCCTCCATGGATTCAGAATATACCAAGATGTCATCCAAATAGACCACCACACACTGCTGCAACAGGTCACGGAAAACATCGTTGATGAATTCCTGGAAGACTGCGGGCGCATTGCACAACCCAAAGGGCATAACCAAGGATTCATAATGACCGGTCCTGGTGTTAAACGCGGTCTTCCACTCATCGCCCGCCTTGATCCTTACCAGGTTATATGCCGCCCTCAGGTCGAGTTTGGTAAAGACCGTGGCCCCTTTGAGGCGATCGAACAGCTCGGAAATCAAGGGTATCGGGTAAGCGTTCTTGATCGTGATGCGATTGAGACCCCTGTAATCGATGCAAGGCCTCAACTCACCGCCCTTCTTTTTCACAAAGAAAAATCCAGCCCCTGCCGGGGACGAGGATTTGCGAATGTGTCCGCGTGAAAGCGCCTCCCTCACGTACTCCTCCATGGCCTCATTCTCCGCTACCGACAGTGGATAGACTTTGCCACGAGGAGGAACGGCACCAGATTGTAACTCTATGGCACAATCGTATGGGCGGTGCGGAGGTAGGGCAACCGCACGCACCTTATCGAATACATCCCGGTACTCCTCGTATTCAGGAGGCAACAGAGAGTCCGAGGAAGTACACAGCAACTTGACAGGCCCATGGATGCAACTAGCCCCACACTGCGGTGACCACGAGAGGATCTCGGCCGATTTCCAATCGAAAGTCGGATTATGCTTCTGGAGCCAGGGGTACCCCAAGACCACCGAGTAGTGTGGAGACGAAATAACCTGGAGACAGACCGACTCTCTGTGAACGGCACCAATGGCCATCCCCACTGGAAGGGTCTCATGAGTCACGTGTGGCGGCAGAAGGGGTCTGCCGTCTATCGCCTCAAGAGCCAGTGGGGAACCTCGAGGCTGCAGAGGAATGGAATTGGCGGCAGCGAACACACTATCAATGAACAAACCACCAGCACCAGAGTCCACCAACGCCTGGGTCGTCACCGAGCCCCCGACCCAGGAGAGGACAACAGTAATCAGTGGTTTGTCAACACGGGAAACCGGGGACGAGGAGACTCCACCCAAGATCTGCCCCCGACAGGATCTCAGGTGCGAGCGTTTCCCGGACGGTTCGGGCATGCCAACCGAAAATGCCCACCGAGACCACAGTACATGCATCGGCCCTCGCGTCTCCGGAGTACCCTCTCCCCCTCGGACAGGCGAGCAAACCCCAGCTGCATGGGTTCACCCCCAGACAAGTCATCCCCAGGAGGCGTGGGAGGAGAGGGAGGCACGGGTGGGACAGCAAACGTAGGCGCCAATCTGTTAGAAGGCCTCCGCAGGCTCTCCTGAAAGGAAGGTCTCTCCCTGAGTCTGGTGTCAATCAAAATCAGGAAAGAAATAAGAGACTCGAGCTCCACAGGTAGGTCCTTAGCTGCAACCTCATCCTTCAAGGCATCCGAGAGACCATGAGAGAAAGCAGCGACCAGAGCCTCATTATTCCAGCCCACCTCTGCTGCCAGGGTACGAAACTCAATGGCGTATTCAGCTACGGATCGTGAACCCTGTCTGATGGACATAAGGAGCTTCGCAGCAGAGGCAGCACGAGCCGGCACATCGAATACCTTCCGAAGAGAAGCAACAAAACCGGAAAACTCGGCAACCACCGGATTGTTGTTCTCCCATAAAGGGCTGGCCCAGGCCAAGGCCTTGTCCGAGAGCAGCGAGATCAAGAAGCCCACCTTTGATCTCTCAGTAGGAAAGGCATGTGGCAGCAACTCGAAGTAAATGCCCACCTGGTTAAGGAAACCTCGGCACTGAGTTGGCTCTCCCCCAAAGCGCTGTGGAAGGGGGGCAGAACCGGTCATACCCCGAAACACCGCAGGCGCAGCAACAGGTGTCGGGGTAGACTCTGGCGCAACAACCGGAGCGGCAGTAGGAGCGGGCCCAGGAGCGACAACCGACCCATCGGCAACGGAAGCTAAATGAGCCGTGCGTTCAAGCAGGGTTTGCAACGCCACAGCGAACCGACCCAACAGGTGATCCTGCTGATCAAGTCTGGCAACCAGCGTAGGTAGCGAGGATGGCCCTGTACCGTCAGAATTCATGGCTTGGTCCTAATGTCATGGAACCATGAACCAGACGTACAACAAGAGATGAGTGGAAATAAGAAGGCTTTATTGAAAATAAAGCTGTAAGGCAAAAGTCCAAACGGATGGCTAAACCGAAGCAGGGTCTTGCGAAACCAGAGATCAGGAACCAGAAGGGTAGTCAGATGAAGCCAGGATCAGGAACCAACAGGGTAGTCAGACGAAGCCAGGATCAGGAATCAGCAGGGTAGTCAGACGAAGCCAGGATCAGGAACC